>NW_017727841.1:13502-37664 GCF_001865875.1 Lupinus angustifolius
AGGATGAGGATAAGGATAGGATGAGGACGAGGATGAGGACTAGGATGATGATAGGATGTGGATGAGAATGAGGATATGGAGGACGATAGGAGGAGGATGAGAATGTGAATAAGGATAGGATGAGGATGAGGATAGGATGAGAACGAGAATGAGGATACGATGAGGATGTGGATGAGGATAACGATAGAATGATGAGGAGGATGAGGACGGGGAAGAGGATGAGGATGAGGACGAGGATAGGATGAGGACGAGAATGAGGATGAGGACAGGATGAGGATGAGGAAGAGTTTGGGGATGAGGATAGGATGAGGATGAGAATGAGCATGAGGATAGGATGAGGAGGAGGATGAGGATAGCATGACGACGAGAATGAGGATTAGGATAGGATCAGGACGAGGATGAGCATAGGATGAGCATGAGGATGAGAATGAGGATAGGATGAGGATAATGATGAGGATGAGGATAGGATGAGGATGAGGATGAGGATAGATACCATATGGTATTTATGATATGAACAATGCTAGCAGCCAAAACATGATGAACCTGAGGGCTCCATTGCCTATTACACAAAGCAAGAATGCTAGAGATGGAATGATTGTTTATCTGGATTGATAAAATTGTGCCCAACCATTTCCAAATGCTCACAACATAAGCACATGTTAGGAAAAGGTGATTAGAGTGATCAAAAGAAGACATGTAGAGATTGCACATTGAAGCTAAGGAACATCCTCTCGTTTGCAGATTTTCATCCGTGGGAAGTTTGCCATGTTGAAGTCTTCAAGTTGTGAAAGACTTGGAGGGAGGTATTGATGATGACCAGATTGTTTTGTACCAATTCATAGGAGGAGGATCAACATTTAGCCAGGCTGAAGCTTTCTTTAAAGACAACAACCAATCAACAAAGTTTTTCCAGATGAATTTATCAAAACTAGGTGATATATTGATCTTTGCTATTTTCCTAGCAATATCAGGATATCTGTTAGCCAAAGAGCTTAGGATGAATCATTGTGAGTTATGGATGAAATCAGCCACCCTAGCCTTCAAATGAGGTTGAATTAATTCAGGAATGTTCAAATAATCCACCAAGGTGTCCCCTAACCAATAATCCTTCCAAAAATTAATGCTGCTACCATTGTCAACAAGCCAAAGGGAATTATCAATTGCAGATTGCCAATTACCTCTAATTCCAGACCAAATAGAAGTTTTATATATCTAGTCACATTATAAAACCCAAATCTCTTTCTGTAGAAGGTTGTCCATTCCTGATTAGAGAAGGACATCTCGCATGCTAGTTTTAACAAAGCAATTAGGTTCTTGATGGATTTGACTCCTAGCCCACCAGCTTTTAGAGGCTGACACACCATCTTCCGAGCCACCGTTACCAACTTCCTAACTTCTGTATCTCCAGACAAGATGAAATTCCTAATACTAGTGTCCACATAATTGAATAGTTGAGAAGGCCAAGCATAAATGTGGAAACTGTAAGTTAGCATACTTTGAATAACCAATCTAATCAGTTCCACTCTTCCCATTATGAATAAAGAGTGTCCTTTCCAAGTTGCCAACTTGGCAATTATCTTGTCAACAATGGGTTGAAGATGAATTTTCCTAGGTTTTCCTCTGAATATAGGAACACCAAGGTAGTTGAAAGGGATATTGCCAGCCGAAAAGCCAAGAGATTCAGATAAACTAGCAACTTTCCTAGCAGAAGCTTTCCAGAGTAAAATTTGCATTTTGCAAGGTTAGTTAGTTGACCTGAAGCAGAACCAAAATCAAGAAGAACGTGTTTGAGAGCTAGAAGTTCCATCTAGACACCATTGCAGAAGATTAATATGTCATCTACATAAAGAACATGGCTAGATGTTTTCAAACTGCTTGGGCCATTTATGGTGCTGAGTTTGCCATCCAAAACCAATTTAGATATTCCCCTACTTAAAACATCCTCAGCAAGGCAAAAAAACAAAGGGGATATAGGGTCCCCTTGCTTGACTCTCCTTTAAAAGATAAATAACCCACATTTTTACCATTCACATTGATTGAGAGTTTAGCATAATGCAGAATAGTGCTGATCCAATTGACAAACCTATCATTGAAACCGAAAGCTTGAAGGGTGTTCAGGAGCAAATTCCAATCCATAGTGTCAAAAGCCTTCTTGATGTCAAGTTTTATAGCTAAGTTACCCCCAAAAACTTTGTGATCAAGCAGATTTATTGCTTCAGAAGCCAAGCAGATGCAGTAGAAAATGCTCTTGTCCTCAATGAAGCCTCTTTGTTGAGGAGAAATGATTCTTGAAGTGATTAAGGCCAATCTATCCGCGAGGACTTTGGTTATTATTTTGAATTATTTTGCCAATGCAATAGGCCTAAACTCCTCAATTGTGCTTGCTCCTGGATGTTTAGGGATGATGACCATTGTGTTAGAGTTCAAGTTAGGAAGAATCCACCCTTGGCTGAAAAATTGTTGTACAGAATGGCAAACATCCTCCTCTAAAATGTCCCAAAAAGCATGGTAGAAGCATCCTCCAAAACCATCTAGCCCTAAAGCTCCATCACCATTCATAGCATCCATTGTTAGTTTTACTTCCATTGGACTTGGAATTGAGGTGAGCATGCTATTCTCATCCAAAGAGACCATATTTGGAATGACTGATTGAATTAAACCATTCGAAGGTGAGTCATTTGTTGTGGCAAATAAGTTGGTGAATTAGTTTTCCACATGATTGGCAATATCCTCTTGAGAGGTCAAAATATTGTCCCATCTTTTAACAAGGACATTGATTTGTAGACCTGCCTGATTTTTGTTGTTTTGTGGAAGAAAGAGGTGTTCCCGTCACCATTGATTTGCCAATTTAGTCTAGACTTTTCTTTCCAGAAATATTCCTCAACAATCAGAGCCTTAATCAATTCATTTTGGGAAGTTGTTTCATGATCTAGCAGACTTTGATCAGGACCAAATACAGAGATTGATAGCTGAATTGTGTCCAGGGAATCTGAAGCCATTTTCAATCTTTGATGTATGTTGCCAAAAACATTAAGGTTCCAAATCCTCAGCTCCTTTTTTAGACACTTAAGCTTTTGAGCCAAGATAAACATGGGACAACCAAAGATAGCCTGCCTCCAAGTCTTAGACACAACCTTTTGCAATCATGATGATTCAGCCACATTTTGTGAAACCTGAATGGAGTTTTCCTAGCAACAATTGAAGGAGAAGCATTTAATAAGATAGGATGATGGTCAGAAGCAATTCTTGGAAAAGTACAGCAAGAAACTTGATTCCAAGAGTGTAACCAATTATCATTGCAAAGGGTCCTATCTAATCTCTTCTCAGTTAGAGCAGAGGCTCTTCTTCTATTAGACCAAGTGTAAGCAGCAACTCTAGTATCCAAATGAATTAGATTAGCAGTATTTGAGAAGGATTGGAATTCCTCAGAAGGACCTCTACTAAGAAGTCTAGATCCCTTGC
The DNA here is from genome assembly GCF_001865875.1 of Lupinus angustifolius. Taxonomy (NCBI): domain Eukaryota; kingdom Viridiplantae; phylum Streptophyta; class Magnoliopsida; order Fabales; family Fabaceae; genus Lupinus; species Lupinus angustifolius. The sequence continues at coordinate 16,965 of NW_017727841.1, forward strand.
ATTCATTTACACCCAAGACTACATTAAAGTCAACTATACAGCACCAGGGACCATCATGCAAACTCATAATGGAATGAATGTCATACCAAAGATGCCTCCTTTGAATGTAGTTGGAATGAGCATAAAAAGCACATAGATTAACATAATTCCCCTCTATGGTTATGGAAATAGACAATTGCTGAGGAGTATTAGAAATAATATTAGGGGAGAGGTCAGTTCTACAAAGACCCCAAATGTTAGCAATCAAAGGACTTCTATCATTAACCACAAAAAACCTTAGGCTAAGCTCGGACCAGAAAAGGTTGTTCACATCAGCAGGAGATATCATAGGCTCTGAAAGGATGACCAAATCCGGTTTATTAAGTAAACAAAGATTTTTAAAGCTAATTTTGTTTTGATGTTGCCAAAACCCCTACAGTTCCAATTTAGGACTTTTATTGAGCAAAGTTTAAGTATCTACCCTTTCGAGTATTATGAATCCTTTCTGAATTGCTCATTTTTTTCATTCTTTTCTTATGACATTTGGAAATTACACTTGTGAAGCTTTCTTCTCCCCCCACCTCCTCAATTGTGTCATCATCAGCCCATAACCTTCCCACAATTTTTATGTCTCGAGCTACTATTGGATTCACCAAATCAGTGTCATCTTGTATGATGAGAATGTTGTTTTCTTCTTGTCCAATAAAAGTGTTGGCTACTTACTCCAAAGGTTCTGTGGGGACATTTCCTAGAGAATCTTCAACTCTAGTGCCCAACCTTACCTCTTCATCAGAGGGGTTGACATTTAGAGCCTCATCTGTAGGGAGTAGACCAATTTTCTCCCAAGCAGGCATAATAAAAGCCTCATTGATTTCTATTTCCAGATGGATGAAGAAATCCTTTTCCTTTACCACCTGAGGAGCTACATCCATGGGGGATTTTTGCATAGGCTGAACGTTTTTAGGAGGAGGTTTGGGATCCTCTAGCCCTTCATTTTTGGAAAATTTCCTGCAGTTAGAAGCTAAATGTCCAATAACTTGACAAGTGGAGCAAAATTCAGGTAAAAAATTTCATACTCTATGGCCACAAAGAAAGCAAATCCTTCTCTTTCAACTAGTATTTGATCAGGCGGAGATACTTTTAGATTTATGTCCACTAGAACCTTGGCAAAATTCCCAAATGTTCTACAGTTTGTGGCCTCATCTAGGGATATTAGTTTGCCAATCCCCTTGCAATGGAGAAGTAGATTCTAGGACTCCAATACTTTTGTGGCAACCCCAAGATTTTAACCTACCATGTAGATGATTTTTGCATCTTTGAAGCCCAGCTTGATAGTCTTCTTCTAGTATTTTGATTGCAATGGTATCACCTTTTATGCAAGGTTGTGGAAGTTGTGAGACAACAATATCACATAAGTTCTACAGTAGTGGTGATGGAGATTAAGTGGCTAAGGTGATCAATGGATAAGGACTGGTATGAAAGCACACCTGAGAGAGGATATTTAGTTCCTTTAGTGTTAATCATATTGCAATAGTAGTCTTGTAGGTAGTTAGGGGGATGTCTAATGCGTTCTGATTTCCTTTGGCTTTGAATATGTGGGGAAGGTATGGTTTGGTCATTGGTTGAGTTGTCTAAGGATGTATTGTCAATGTGTGCCTCCTTTAATCTATTCTCAGTGTTGTCAGGTAAGGTAGTGGTATGTGTGGTATTGGATGGTTGAGTTATAAGGTCAAGGAAGCTCAAGTCATTTTCAACATTGTCATTGGTAAGAGGGGTATTGGATTGACTAGGCTTGTAAGGGAACAATTTCTCACAGAAGACCACATTCCTAGATAAGAACATTTCTCTGCTGTTCAGGTCGAATAGTAGGTATCCTTTTGTGCCAATCTTATGACCAAGGAATATGCACTTTCTAGCACGAGGGTCTAGCTTTGTTCGATGGTTAGCAAGTGTGGAGGCATAACACTGACAGCCAAACACTCTAGTTTCAAGTAGGTCAGGCTTCTTTTGGTAAAGGCATTCATATGGTGTCCTTTCTTGCAACACAGGGGTAGGCAGCCTATTTATAAGGTAAGTAGCATGCTGGACAACATATGACCAGAATGTCCTAGGTAGATGTGATTGAAAGAGTAAGGTCGTAGCTACATTGAGGAGGTGTCTATGCTTCCTCTCCACAACTGAATTTTGTTGTGGGATCTCTACACAAGATGTTTGATGAATCATGCCAAAATCTTTAAAGAATTGTGGCATGTGGAATTCTGACCCATTGTCTGTCCTAATGATTTTCACTCTTGTGCCAAATTGAGTTTGAATCATTGTCACAAACTCTTGGACTAGCTTTCTAGCCTCGACCTTAGTTTTCATCAAGAAGAGCCAGGTATGCCCAGAGTAATCTTCCACAATGGTTAAGAAGTACTTGTTGCCACATATGGATGGGATGGCCAAAGGTCCCCATATATCCATATGGACTAAATCAAAGGGGTTAGTACTCTTATGTATGCTACTCTTAAAGGCTAATCTAGGTTGTTTTCCAAGATGACATGAGTCACAAACTATTGCAGGATTAAAATGAACAAAAGAGTATTGCTTACACACAAAATTCAAAACATTTACTGATGGATGACCCAATCTATAGTGCCATATATCAAATTCAGATTCAGAGTTAACATGTAATGTATGTACATTGTGTTCTATATTTGCAGCATGATTAAAATTTCTTCTAAGTACATATAGGCCATTTCTTACTTCAGCATGCCCAATCATCTTCCAGGTAGTCATATCCTGGATAGAACATTTCAAGCCATCAAAGGTTAGAGCACAATGCATGGAATTAGCCAATTTATGAATAGAAATCAAGTTGAACTTAAAGTCAGGTATGTATAGTACATTATGTAACACTAGAGAGTCTGAAATATTAACTGAACCAGATAGCCTAGCCAATGTGGTTGAACCGTTTGGCATATTTATAATGATAGGCCTAATAGATTGGTAGATATTAAATTTCCTTAAGTCAGGGCACACATGATCTGTGGCCCCTGTGTCGAGTATCCAAAAGGAAGAATTACCTGTAGTGTCATGACTGTTAGAGATGTCTTGAGAGTCAATCACTGGTGTTGTGTGTATGCTTAATTGGTTTATGCTGTGATCATCCTTAGTTGGTCCAATATTGTGCAGCAATGATGATAGTTGTGCATACTCCCTTGCACCAAAATTGAACCCTGTTGTGTTGTCCTCTATTGCTTGTTGTTCATTGATTTCCTTATTGTCAACAGGAGTGGCATTGCTGATGGCTACATTGGTCTGTCTTGTATTCCCTTGTTGGTAATTTGGAGGGAAGCCATGCTTGAAGTAACAAGTTTCTATTGTGTGTCTTTCCTTGCCACAATATGTGCAAATTTTAGCAGCATTGGTTCTACCAGGGTTGAAGCTTCTTGTGTTGCCCCTGCCCCTGTTCTGTGTGGTTCCTCCTCTTGTGTTGCTATTCCTTAGCTTTCAGCTCTGTCTTTGATCATCTTGATTGGTTTGTTGCCTGCTACCTTTTGAGTTGAAGAGAATCTTGGAATTATGTGGACCCTCACCAACCAATTGTCCTTCTTGTTGTATAAGCAGTGGGAAGGCCTTATTCATGGTTGGGAAGGGCTCCATCATCAAAATTTGGGATCTTGTTGCATTGAACTCCTCATTCACTCATTTAAGGAAGCAGATGGCATATTCTGTCTCACGATACTCTCAATTCTTGCTAGCCAATTCACATTTGCATATAATCTCACACACACATGCTGGTATAGGTCTTATGGACTCAAGTTCATCCTATAAAATTTTCAGATAAGTATAATAGCTGGAGATGTTTCTTTCACCTTGCTTGATTGAGTGGAGTTCTTGGAGCAAATTTGAAAACCTGAAATAATCACCCTTAAAGAACCTTTCCCTTAGGTCTTGCCATAGTTCTTTTGCACCATCAATGTACACTATGCTTTGAGAAATTTGAGGTGTTAAGCTCTTGGTGATCCAAGATATCACCATAGTGTTGCAACGTTCCCATATATCAAAATTGGGGTCTGATCTGCGTGGCATTAGTATTGAACCATCTAAGAACTTGAATTTGTTTTTAGAGAGCAATGCTCTTTTCATTGCTCTGCTCCAGGATTGGTAATTCGTGCCATTCAATGGAGGAGAAACAAGGATTGCTCCTGGACTCTCACAGGGGTGCAGGTAGTAGGGACTTTGAATATCATAGCTATTGTTTTGTGTAGCTTGTTGGTCCCTTTCTTGCTCAATGCTTTCTGCCATTTGTTGGTGAGTAGAGTATTTGAATTTGGAAGAAAAGGTGAAAAAGGAAGATGAGTAATTGGCTTGGAAGGCACAGCAAAAGGTAAACCAGAACCTTCAAAGAGAAGGCTCTAATACCATATTGCAAAGAATAGAAAAATACCTCATGATCACTTTATTGATTATTGAACAAACTTGTGTACAATTTAGAATTCTGCTTTTCTTAATGCTAAGAGACTAGAGCATCTTTTTATATACAAGAGCAAGAATGCAAGAATCCTAAATAATAGAATCAGTAACAACTTTAACTAACTAAACTAATTTGGAATAAGAAACACATGGCAAAAAGGAAAATAACAAACTATAGAAAAACCAGAAAACTTGCATTCTAAGAAACAGATAAATTGGAACTGTCAAGGCTGCTGTTTGGGCTGCTTGGGCTTGCCTTTGGATCGTGCTTGGTGCATTGAGTTTGAATGATTGTGCCTTGATCAGGTTGGTTGTGTTTGGACTTGGATTTAGGCTTGTTGTTTGGCTGACTGTTGGACTTGGTGTTATTTATGTTAGTTGCTTGTGAATCAAGTATCTGTGTTGAAGAATTTTGCTGGTCTATATTCAATAGGCTCATCCAAATTTGAAATTTATAAACGAGAAAATTCTATAAAAACACCCTAAACTTTTATGCCTTTTGCAAATAGGTATCATGAACTATTTTTTCTTCGTAATTACCACTTAAACTTTAATTATTAATGAAATATGTTCCCACATAAAGATAAGAGTAAATTACACTGACATTCCCTGGTTTTTAGTGAAATTACACAAATCACCCCACCATTTTTTATACATATAAAAACCCCTAATTTTTATACATACATTACACTAACTATCCCGCTATGAGAAATAAGTGTAATTTTTTAAACAAAATAGATAATAAGTATAATTAAGTTTAAACAAAGTATAATATATTGTGGAAACAAATACTAATAATATACAAGTCAATACTTTTTTCATTAGTTTTTTGTTCGTTATAATATAATATAAGCGTGATTTAAAAATATATTTTTAGAATTATTTATGCATCTTGTAATGATGTATTGACTCGTATACTATTTGACATTGTCTTTACAATATATCATATTTTGTTTAACTTAATTACACTTATCCTCATTTTTTGTTTAAAATATCACACTTATTTCTCATGTAGGGGTGATTAGTGTAATGTATGCATAAAAATGAAAGTTTTTTGTAGGTATAAAAATGGAGGGGTGATTTGTGTAATTTCACTAAAACTCAGGGGGTGTCAATGTAATTTACTCTAAAGAAAATATTGAATTAAAAGCAAATAATATTTTTAACTGGTGCAATTTTTAATCTCAACACTTTTAATTTTGTTTTATCATTTTATATATAAAAATATTATTGTATTAATAACTTTTAACTCTATAGTTTATTTATTCTCTTTTTCTTAATCAATTTTGTATTGTGATGGTGGTTTCATCCAAATATCAATGCTAGCTAACATGCATTGCTTCTATTGTGAGTCTTATTGTAATAATTTTTTTGATATTTATGAGTAATTTAGCAATATATTTATGTAATGCTAGCTAACATACATTGCTGCTATTGATGAAATATGGACCCTATACACAAAAGTTCATCAACAATCGTCCTTTTCAATACTCAATCAAACTGAATCTTGGAACTTCCTTGGATAGTCTCAACCGCTACCACCATTGTCTAGTCCAATAATCATAGTTCAAAAGAACTACCATACTCCATCATAAGTAGTATACGCATAATGCACACATTATGTCAATGCTAACTAATGTCTGTGTGACATCCTTGCGTTCAAGCCAATACCCATGTCACACCCTTGCATATATACCAATGCTCGTGTTACACCTTGCATCAAAGCCAATGCCCATGTTACACCTTGCATCAAAGTCAATGCTCATGTTACACCTTACATCCAAGTCAGCCAACGCCTCTCTACTTTTGTGAATATGCTAACAATAAACATCCTTCATTATGATATCCTAAACACACAATTATGATATTCCACTTCTCATCTCAAATGAGATCATTCTCTCAACATTTAGAGAGATATTATCAGCACCTGCTCAAGGTCAAACTCAACACCTGAGTCTCTATCTCCACCTTGATCTTAATCCAGTATATGAACTTCTGAGATTTTAGATCAACACATGCATCGCCCACACCACAGTTCAGCCATGTTTCATTTTCCTTCAACTTGTCTACTTTATTCTTACGCGGTACCTTTGATGCACCTTGTTATGCAATGACTCATATCTCTAGATATCAGCAATACAAGTTATGAGCTTAGACTAATGTAAATGGATTGGGGTAGAGGGCTATATATTTATGTTATGTAAACCTAATGTAACAAAGAGAAGAATAGTCAAACAAAAATCCTTATTCTCGAATAATATATAGTGGTGGCCTCTCAACACTCCCGAGGACGTAGACACAATTGGCTGAACCTCGTTACCAAATCTCTTGTGTTATTCTCTTTTCTCTATACTCTTTACTATTTGATTGGTCGCTTGTTCCCAACAATTGGTATCAGAGCCAATTGGTAGATGGCTCTTAACCCAGACAACATATAATGGCTATAAAGGGTGAAGGAGTGATGGCTAGACAAGGTGTGTCAAAGGTATTGGCAAAGATAGAGTAGATGAGTTGAAGGAGAAGAAAACATGGCGAAACTGTTGTGGGGGCGATATATATTGATCTAGAATCCCATAAGTTCATGTAACGGGTTAGGATCAAGGTGGAGATAGAGACTCATGTGTTGAATTTGACCTAGAGATAGGTGCTGACAATATCTTTCTAGATGTTGAGAGAATGTTCTCATTTGAGATGAGAAGTGGAATATCCTAATGGTGTATCTGGGACGTCATAGTGAATGATGTTAATTGTTAGCATATCCACAAAAGCTCAGAGACGGTGACTGACTTTGATGTAGGGTGTAACATGAGCATTGGCTTTGATGCAAGTTGTAACACGAGCATTGATAGAGATGCAGGGGTGTGACATGGGCATTGACTTGGATGCAAGGATGCGACACACACATTAGTTAGCATTGATGCAAGGTGTGTGTTGTGGATATATTCCCTATGGTGGAGTATGTTAGTTCTTTTGAACTAGGATTGTCGGTGTAGACAATGGTGGTAGCAGTTGAGGGTTTCCAAGGAAGCTTCAAGGTTCAATTTGACTGAGTATTGAAAGGGACGATTGTTGGTGAACTTTTGTATAGATGTTCTAATATATCGAAAGACTTTATAGCAATAGGTGGCTAGGCAGCATGTTCCATTTGATGGTGGTACGGGAAACTGCACTACAAGTTTGGAGAGCTAAGCTTTTGGTAACATCGTCAAGGATACTTATAAGGTCTATTGTATAGGGGAGCAGTTAAAGAGAATTAGACATTGAACAAGGTGGATTCATATATTCGCTAAGGTGGAGATTCTTGTGTATATTTCCTAAGGAGCGAAATATTCATCTATTTCAATCAAGGTGGAGATTGTTGGGATGCTTGAAATGTGTTATTATATGAAGTCCCACATTGCCTAATATTAGAATAGAGTAGAGTATCAATGTTATATATTGGACTCAAGTCCCTTGTTATAATGTGCACCAAATAGAAATACATCATGGGCAGGTGGGCCCATGGGTGTTCTAGGGTTTATAATCTTTATTCTCTAATAATATCTTGGTAGCCGCTCAACGCTCCCAATGACGTAGGCACAATTGGCCAAACCCTGTTAACAAATTCATTTGTTTCTTCTCTTCTATTTATTCTATGCCTTTATTTGATTGTTTGTGGCTAATGCTGCTCAACCCATGTGCCAAATTCGAGGTGGGGAAGTTCAATGGAACAGGTAATTTTGGATTGTGGCAAAGGAGGGTTAAGGATGTGTTGGCTCAACAAGGTCTATCAAAGGTGCTGCGTGAGAATAAACCATATGGTTTGGGTCAACGGGATTGGGAATAATTGAAGGAGAAGGTTGTAAGAACCATACAACTCTGTCTATCAGATGAGGTAATGTATCATGTTATGAGTCTGATGTCACCAACAGAGGTATGAGAGACATTAGAGAAGTGTTTCAAGTCCAAGTCTCTAAAAAATAAGTTGTATTTGAAACATAGACTCTATGGCATGAAGATGTAGGAAGGTGCTGATTGGCAATAACATCCCAACAATTTTAATCAAGTGATCAATGACTTGTAGAAACTTGATGTGAAGGTTGATGATAAGGACAAAGCAATAATATTATTGTGTTCTTTGCCAAATTCCTATGAACACTTGGTGACAACATTGATGTACAGGAAATACTCAATCAAATTGGATGAGATCATATCTCCACTTTTGTCCCACACTCAAAGAAGACAAAATGTAGGTGAAGGGTCTCAGGGTGATTGTATGTATGTGAAAGGGAGCCAAACGCGTGGGAGGAGAAAAGGTATAGGAGGTCCTGCCAAAGAGAAAAAGACCAAATTTCAGAGGCAGAACACCAGTAGAGTGCTATAAGTGCAAACAAATTGGGAATTACAAAAGGATTGTCCCAATGAATGGAGTCCTAGCAAGGTGGTGAGGAAAGATGAAGTATCTACATCTACACATGTTGCACATAAAGATGACTCTGGTTACAATAAGTTGATCTACTATCTGTATCATCAAATCATAATACAGATGAATAGATACTTGACATGGTTGTTCACACCAAATGACGCCAAACAGAGAATGGTTCACCACATACATGGTAGGCAATTTTGGTTTTGTGTATCTCAGAAATAATAAAGCATTTGGAATTATTGGTATGGGAGAAATCAGAATTGTGATGTATGATGGTGTAGTGAAGATGTTATGTGAGGTTAGGCACATACCAGATTTGAAGAAGAATTGGGTTTCTTTGGGGACATTGTTGGCCAAAGGATTTAGCTATAGAGCTTATGGGGACAGTGATATTCTTCGAGTATGAAAGGTACTCTGATTGTGATGAAGGGTAAAAGGATTGTTAGGAACACTTACAAGCTATTAGGGAGAACAGTTGTAGGTGGAGTTGCTAGAGTGACTGAAAATACTTCAATAGATATAGACCATGGTGCTACAAAATTGTGGCACATGCATTTTGGCCATATTAGCGTGTGTGACATGATAGAACTATGCAAAATAGGACTTTTGAGGGGAGTCAACAAATGCATGCTATATTTGTGCTAGTATTGTGTGCTTGGTAAATAGACACGGGTTAGTTTCAAGGTTGTCCAACACAAGACTCGGGGTATTCTAGACTATGTCCACACTGATGTATGAGGACCCACTCAGGAAGCATCCCTAGGAGGTTCTAGGTATTTTGTTACCTTCGTTGATGACTTTTCTCGCAAGGTCTGAGTATATTTTATGAAGCATAAGTCAGAAGTATTTTCCAAATTCAAAGTTTAGAAAGCAGAGGTAGAGAACCAGACTGATATAAAAATCAAATACTTGAGGCCAAACAATGGTATGGAGTACAAAGACTCACAATTTCATAAATTATGTGAGGAACATGGTATTTAGAGGCACTTTTTAGTAAAAAAAGACTCCACAACAAAATGGTGTTCTAGAGAGCATGAATAAAACTCTTATAGAGAGGGTCGGATGTATGAGACTGAATGCTGGACTTTCTAAAGGATTTTGGGCATAGGCACTTAGTATGGCATGTTGTGTCATCAATAGATCACCACAGACTTCATTGGATGGTAACGTTGTAGAAGAAGTATGGACAGATAACCCAATCAATTATAATATGTTACACATATTTGGTTGTCTTGCTTATGTAAATATACCTAGTGATGAACGATCTAACCTTGATCCTAAGTCAAAGAGGTGTATCTTCATTGGATGTACTAAAGGTATGAAGGGGTTCAAGTTCTCGGATCCAGTTTCTAGAAAGGTGGCGTTGAGCAGAGATGCAATGTTTGATGGAGATTTCATGCTGAAACAGTCAGTTTTGACAGAGGTGCCTAGGCCAAATGGAGAGACTTTATGATCAAATATGATTCCAATGAGCAATGAAACGGTTCAGGTAAATAAAGGCAAGGAATCATGCACTATTTCAAGTCAAGAACATGACAATTCTCAGGTAGAGAGTTCAGGTGTGCAGGAGTATCTACTTGCTAGATATAGAGATAGGCATCCTATCAAACCTCTAGAGAGATATGGATTTGATGATAAGGCTTTAGTTGCTCTCCATATCAGTTCAAGAGATCCATGTAGCTTTCAAGAGGCTATAATAATCTAGGAGAAAGAATAATGAATGGGTGCCATGATGGAGTCTCTACATAAGAACCAAACTTGGGAGCTTGTCTCATTGCTCCCAGACAAGCGTGTTGTTGGGTGCAAGTGGGTGTACAAGACGAAGCCAACAGTATCAGAAAAAGAAGGGGAAAATTTCAAGGCTCGTCTTGTAGCAAAAGGGTATTCACAATAGAAGAGGATCGACTACAATGAGATTTTGTCCCAAGTGGTGAGACACACTTCTATCAGGGCAGTGCTTGCCTTGGTAGCCAGTCGAGATATGCACTTAGAACAGATGCATGTGAAGACTGCCTTTCTCCATGGTGAATTAGTGGAGAAAATTTACACGACACAACCAGAAGGGTTTAGTGCAACTGGACAAAGTCACATGGTTTTCAAGTTGAAGAAGTCTCTATATGGGTTAAAGCAGTCTCCCATATAGTGGTACAAGCGGTTTGACACTTATATGTTAAAGCTTGGTTAGAAACGATGTGAGTATAGTTGATGTGTTTATGTGAGAAGCCTTGATGATGGTTCTTTTATTTTTCTGTTACTTTATGTTGTTGATATATTGATTGTTGTTAATCATTTGAGCGATATCAATGAGCTGAAAGTCATGCTAGATAAGGAGTCTGACATGAAAGATTTAGGGGTTGCTAGAAAGTTTTTTGGGATGGAGATTCACATGGGTAGGGAAGCTAGAAAACTATGGCTCTCCCAACAAAGCTATGTTGAAAAGGTCTTAGAGAGATTTGATATGAGCAGTGCTAAACTAGTGAGCACTCCATTGGTAAATCACTTCAAGCTTTTCCTAGATTAGTGTCCAAAGACAGAGGAAGAGAATAAGTACATGTCAAAGGTTCCATATGACAGTATAGTAGGTTGCTTGATGTATGTTATGGTTTGTACTAGACCGGACTTGGTACAAGCAGTTAGTCAATTATGCAAGTACATGTCTAAACCAAGGAAGCAACATTGGAAAGTAGTCAAATAGATTTTCAGACTTTTAAAGGGGACTACATGTCTCGATATCATGTTTGACAGTCAATAGAGTAAGTCTTCAGTTATTGGTTATGTTAATTAGGACTATGCAGGAGACTTGGATGATAGAAGGTCCACAATGGGGTTGTCTTCACCCTTGTAGGTGGACCAATTATGTGGAGATCATCAGTTCAGTCTGTTGTTGCTATGTCCACAACTGAAGCAGAGTACATGGTAGATGGTGAAGCTTCTAAGGAAGCCCTATGGCTTATGGGGTTGGTAAATGAGTTAGGTATGGAGTTCCGCTGCATTGTGACAGTCAAAGTGTTATCTTCTTGGAAAACAACCAGATGTATCATGCTAGGATCAAACATATTGATGTGATATTTCACAAGATCAGGGAGTTGGTAGCTTGTGGGCAGATACTATTGCAGAAGGTTCACACTTCAGAAAATGCAGCTAATATGTTAACCAAGTCAATTACCATGGACAAGTTCATGCATTGCCTGAGCATGCTGAACATTCAGTGATGCTAGACTATGGAGCTCCCCCAACCTAATAGCGGAAGATGGAGATTGATGATATTCGCCAAGGTGGAGATTGTTGTGTAATGACGCATATATATGATAACAACAATACAAGTTATGGACTTGGGCTGATATAAATGGGTTAGGGTAGAGAACTATATATTTATGTTATGTAACCTAATGTAACAATGAGAAGAATAGGCAAACATCAATTCTTATTCTCTAATAATATATAGTGATCGCCTTTCAATGCTCTTGCGGACGTAGGCATAATTGGCCGAATCTCGTTACTAAATCTCTTGTGTTATTCTCTATACTCTTTACTATTTGATTGATCGCTTGTTCCCAACACACCTTATCTAGCAATCACGTCCTTAACCCTCCTTTGGCACAATTTGAAATTACCAGTTCCATCAAACTTCCCCACCTCGAATTTGACACCTAGGTTAAGAGCCATATGATACCAATTGGCACTGATACCATTGGTGGTGTAGCTGTAGCGGTCGTTGGTCATTGTTGGCCACAAGCAATCAAATAAAGTGCATAGAATAAATAGAAGAAAAGAAACAAGAGAATTTGATAACAGGGTTCGGCCAATTGTCTCTACATCCCCGAGAGCAATGAGCGGCTAACAAGATATTATTAGAGAATAATGATTATAAACTCTATCACACCCATGATCCCAAATGCCCATGAAATGTTTCTTTTTTATGCTTATATCTCATGTACATTATAACAATGAATTTGAGTCCAATATATAACATTGATCATTCTACATTATTCCAATAATAGAATGTGAGACTAATACAATACACATTCCAATGAATAATATTTTTATTAACTGGTACTTAGTCACATAGAACCAAAATTAGTACAGTCCCACATACTCTCATTAGATAGAAAAACACAAAATAACATGGATGTCGATAAAAGTAAATAATAATAATAAAAGTAAATTACACTGACACCCCATAAGTTTTAGTGAAATTACATAAACCACCTCTCAAGTTTCTGCACCTACACAAACCCCCCTAATTTTTATACTTTCATTACACGGACCACCCCTGCATGAGAAATAAGTGCAATCTTTTACATAAAAAATGTGATAAATGTAATTAAGTTAAACAAAACATGGTATATGGGAGACAAATCCAAATAATATATGAGTCGATACCTCTTTATTATTTTTGGTTCTTTACGATATAAATATAAGAGCAATTTAAACAATATCTCTTTAGAATTGTTGATGCATTTTGTAATAAAAAATAATAAAGATACATTGATTTGTATATTATTTGGATTTTTCCTCATAATATACGATGTTTTGTTTAACTTAATTGCATTTATCACATTTTTATTTAAAAATTACACTTATTTCTCATCCAGTGGTGGTACGTGTAATGAAAGTATAAAAATTAGGGGAGATTTGTGTAATTTCACTAAAACTCGGGGATGTTAATGTAATTAACTCTAATAATAATGACCATTTCATCCATTCCAATTAAACTAGAGTAAATTACACTAGCACCCCTTGAGTTTTAGTGAAATTACACAAACCGCTCCTCACTTTTCTACACCTACACAAACATCCCCTAGTTTTTATACTTTCATTACATTAACCACTCTGCATAAGAAATAAGTGTAATCTTTTAAACAAAAAATATGATAAATGAAATTAAGTTAAATAAAATATGATATATTGTGTAGACAAGTCTAAATAATATACAAATCAATATATCTTTATTATTTTTTGTTACAAAATGCATCAACAATTCTAAAGAAATATGATTTAAATCGCTCTTATAATATAGTGTAACGAACCAAAAATAATAAAGAAATATTGACTAATATATTATTTGGATTTGTCTCCACAATATATCATGTTTTGTTTAACTTTATTGCATTTATCACATTTTTTGTTTAAAAGATTACACTTATTTCTTATGCAGAGGTGGTCAGTGTAATGAAAGTATAAAAAGTAGGGGATGTTTGTATAGGTGTAAAAAAGTGAGGAGTAGTTTGTATAATTTCACTAAAACTTAGGGGGTGTCAGTGTAATTTACTCATTAAACTAAATTTGTAACATTTAAGAAATTAGGAGTTCATACAAATAAGTTAGGATCCACTCCATTAATGAAGAAACAAGAGATAATGATCATTTTTGCACTTATACATAAAATTTAAAATATCATCTTATTATATCTTAAGGATAAAAATGTTAGATTATATTACCTCTTTTTTATTTTAGGTATATTTGTCTCTCCATTAATGCTTCCTTATTACAAGAATCAAGTAATATAATATCAATGCATTTCCAAAAAATGGAAGTTGTATTGAAAGCACGTCTAATTAGAGAATTTTATAACTAATTATTATAACCCACAAATGTAAATTGGCAATTAGACATATGAGAACACGTACATCCAATTAATTATTTTTCTTGTCATATGCAAGTTGTTATTTTATTTTTTTCCTTAACCGTCAAACTTCTTCATGTTATATCAATTATCAACTAAATGCGTGGAATTTCAACTCAAATACAACAGAGAGAGAGAGAAAAAAAAACCATTTGAACCCTCAACATCTATTGTTACAAAATCTGAGGTTTAATACCTGAGAGATGCTAAAAAGTGATTTCATCTCATTAAAAAAAATAGCAGTGTAAAAGCCACACTAGGGATTGAGTGTCAGCGAATACTCCTGGTTTCCGTGTGATCCTAAACAGTGTGGGTTTGCCCCGTGTCCTATGTTGGAAGGATTTCTTGTGCCGAGTTTATTTGTACACTAGCAAAGGCACAAATACTACTACTAAACCAAAAGGGATTGACACAGTTCCAAGGTTTCTCTATGTATTTTTCTCTCCGGTTACTATGTCACTTTTTGTATGTATTAGGATTAATGGGACATGTATAAACAATATCTTCAATATTACTATAATTAAATTATTTGTGGAAGTGAAAACATACTCATGGCACTTATAATTCCACTTTTACCATCCTTTGGGGGCTATCAATGAAGAAAAGCATGTTACGTAAAATATAACTCTAGAGTAAGAACCATAAGCTCTTCCTAGATATGCATTGTTATCTCGCCTGGTTTTCGCAACCTTTTTCGGAGTCACTAACACGTTTTTTTGCGGTTAAAACGTGGAAAACTCAATTTTAGCCTAATTTAAGATAAAATGGTCTTTCGAATTAAAGTTATGATTTCGAGAGTTGATTACAGATCATGGAAGGTATTAACACTCTGTCCACTCGTAATAAAATGGTACCCCTAACTAATTGCATGAATTAAATACATTTGATTTATTTAAATTAAATTATTAAAACAAAATAGTTATTTTCATTTTTGTGTCTGACAAGAATTAATCTTGTTCTTATGTATCCCTAAATGATGTAGAGAATCAAGACTACAATATTCATAGAAAAGTGATGTAAATTTATAGAAAAAATTAGTTGAGTTATATTTATCTCTCTTAAAAAGGGTGAAGCGTCAGAAACTAATATCTGTACTGTATCTTAACTTAAAGAAATTTGTAAATATTAAAGTATTATCCCTCAAGAGGAGCGAAGTAGCAGAAATTATGTCCCATTACATCCAATCTTAAGGAGATATTTGAAAATGACACTTTTATTTAAAAGTAATATTTTTTCGGTTCAGATATATAAAAATAATTTTTTTATTTTTAATTTATGAGTTAATCGAGTGAATAGAAGTGTCATAAAATCTTTTTAATTCAAATATGTAAAAATATTTTTATTTGTAAGAATAAACAATTGCAATTAAAATCTTTCTTTTTTCATTTTACTCTACTATTCTATTAAATTACTATTATTAAGAGTTTTTTTGCTAAGCAAAGAAATATATTAAAAAAACATAAAGGTGCTAACAACTAGCTAAACTACATGATCTCGGGTTCAAACATCAACTAGCAAAAGAGAAGATATTATTAGCCTTAACATCGACCGAAAACCAAGTCCAAGATGTAATCTGGATCAAATCTACAATTTGAAGAACGATGCACACTCAGATGATTCTTGAATAGCTGAATACAATTATCTGGCAAAGTGACCTGCTAGCCTAACCAAGAATAAATGCACTTCCAAACATTTTCAGCAACAACACAAGATACAAACAAATGATCAACAAATTCAGGAAGATTCTTACAAAAAAACACAAACTAAAACATCATTGCAATGAATAATGGATCTCTTCTTAAGTTCACACCTAGTAGCCACTTTCCTTCTAAGCACTTCCAAATGAAGTAGCACACATTTGAAGGAGCACAATTAATCCACACTTTATTAAGAAGATTACCTAGAACTAAATGGGATGCATTTAGATAACTTCATAAGCAGATTTCACCTCATAAACCCCTAAAGCTGTAATTCTCTAACTCATACTATCCTTGACCCCCTCAACATAAGTAAAGGGATCAATTGCATCATATAAATTCCTCTCGAGAGCCAACTCCCAAAGGAAGAGATTTCTTCTCCAACTAACCTGCCACACTCAACAACCCTGCTGCCAAAACCCCAACACGGAAGCCAATCTGTTTGATGCCACCGCAAACATTCTAGGGAAAGAAAACCTCAAAGGCTGCTGACCATACAAAACATCATCCCAGAACAAGGTATTAGATCCATCACCCAACACCCTAACAATACTAGAGGAGAACCAATCCCTACTAGAAACCCCTGACACCCCCACCAAGCTCACATCCCTCCACCAAGCCGACACCTTAGAGCAATTCAAAGCATTAGCTAAACCACCATATTTAGACTTCAAGATTTTAACCCACAAAGAATCTATGTCAGCAAGAAAATTCCATTTCCACTTTCCTTCAATAAAAACCGAAATATTCCTAACCCCTACATCACCCAACCTCTTTGGTTTACAAACTTTACTCCATGCTACCCACGTTATCCCCCTACCCCCACCTTTACCCCATAAAAACTTCCTTTGGATTTTGGATTAAGAAGTTACTACTAATGTGAAATTATATTTTATATTAGATTTATCATTATTTAAATAATTATATGAAAAATAAACAAAAAGAAAATGGAAGAGTGAAAGAAATATTTACCTATTGAAATGTACGAGACGGAACGAATACATGATATACATATGATATTATGTTCTCAATTGATATGTGTATTGAGTGTACTTGAAGGACTTCTTGATCAACAACCTCATTATAAATTGCCTCAAAGCTTATTATAAGATAGAAAACGGAATTGGCAAGTAGAACAATATGATTTGGAAGGTAGAAAAAGTTGATGTGTATTGAGTAAATTGTTGTGAATTGTACAATTTACGAGAGAATAACATCAAATAAAATGGATGGTAAATATTTTTGTTGGATGATGGTAAGTGAAATATAATGTTTAGAAAAAAAAATGATTGATAAATGATTATGTTTTTAATTCACATTCTATGGTTGGGTGCAAGTTTCATAGTGGTGATGTCACCTTTATATTAATTGCCTTAGTGCGAATTTTTCATAGTATAGAATAGATTTGTAGATGTGGGTAAGAGGGAAAAAAAATTCAAAAACATTTTTTTAGCATTTGAAAATATAATTATAACTCATTAAGGGGAATTAGACAATTATCTTTAATTGTGTAATTTCCCACTTTTTGAAAGGGATTTCATCACATGTTATAAAATATGAATAAAAACCTCTTAATTTTCTTAATTAATTTATATTCCAAAACTTTCTCATATTATTAATAATAAAATTCGAATTTAAGTTTCACTACAAATTTGGAAATTTGAAATAGTTGGCTTTATATTCATGTACATCTAAAAAATATAATTTTATGTTACAAAATTACGAAATAATTTTTAAAAAGCCTAAAATAATACCTCAAGTGAGTAAAAAATAATTATTTGATATTAAAAAATTAATAGTATCTGAAACATTTTTTCGGTATAAATTTTATAGTGTCACTATGAAATTCCATAATTATTCTATTACTTATAATATGGTGAAAAACAACAATTTGAATTTTATAGAATCACGAAAATATACTTTTCATAAAAAAAAAATTTGTCTAATTAGGTAACGAAAATTAATGAAAATTTGACAAGTTTTTTTAGAAATAAAATATTTTCATAATTAGGTAGTAAATATTAATTAAGTCACTTAAAACATCTTTAAAAATTGTTTAAAATCCAAAAACGAAAATAAGGAATTATTTGATCATTATTCAACCACTACAAAAAAATTGCAAAATGGGCACACTATGGTTGCCACATTGTCCAAAAACGTAGCTAAATTATTACAAAACACACAAATTGTTATATTTAGTGCTCAAGTTGAACAAAAATGAACAAACAGTTTTTTCACTCTCTTGTTGCACTGTTCATTTCTCTCTCTTTATTTTCCCATTTCTCACTTTTTCCAATATCCTTCATTGTCTTCTCTTCTCTCTCCTTCACTCTCTTCTCTCTCATTTACTCTTACGTCTTCTCTCTCGTTCACTCTCCTTCAATCATTCAAGCAAGTTTAAGTATATGAATTTGGTTCTCTTCATTGTTTTGAGTTCAACAACACCAAATCAAATGGAAGCTTCTTCCAAGGTTTGATTCTCTTCAATTTTGTATAAAAATACCTAATTTATTGATACTTATACTATAATTATTAATCCTCATTATCTAATTTCACATTTTCTAAATCTTCTATTGATTTCCCCAAATATGTTGAAATCCCTAACTTATGAGTTTTTTATTAGTCTATGTTTAAGCTTCTGCTTCTAAATCTGGGTTCTGTTGATAGATTATTGTAGGTATGGTTCAATCAAATATTGAATAATATGTGCCCCTTCTTCCATTGCAATTGTAATTATGATTTGGTTTTTATCGCAAATAATATTAGATTTGTTCTCCCAATTTCTCTGCATCTGCAATAGACGCTACTCACAAAGCTGGCGAGGTTAGTTACTCAAATTCTCTCTTTGTTTCTATCTCTGTTGAATCAAATAATGGTATCCTTTCATTTCATTTGATTCCAGATTATTCGAAAATGTTTCTACAACACCAAACATGTGGAGCACAAAGGATAGGTTTTCATTTACTCTTTCAATTTCTCCTTCATTATTATTCTCCATCTGCCAATTAATAATTAATAACCTTTTTTATTCATACTAATTGTTCTTTCTATCCAACAAAGGTTGATTTGGTTACTGAGATTGACAAAGCATGTGAAGATATCATATTTAATCATCTTAAGCAAATTTACCCCACTCATAAGGTTTATTCTCACCTTTACCCTCTTTTACTATAATCGTATTTAACTTGGCTACCATTTTCTACTTCTTATTATTTCCTTAACAACATTTCTTTAATTTTGATTCTGATTAGTTCATTGGGGAAGAAACCGGTGTTGTTTTGGCACTACCGAACTTCCAGATGAACCCACATGGATCGTTGATCCTCTAGATGGAACTACTAATTTCGTGCATGGGTAAATATTATACATCCCATGTTTTCATTGATACATTCATACTTCTATAGTTATACTTTTTTGTAGCTTCCCCCTTGTTTGTGTCTCCATTGACATAAAAATGAAATTGATATGGACTTTCATCAGTGATTATCTGCTATCATGTTCATTACTTATTGCCATTGGTCAGGGTAGATTCTTCAACCTTTTCCTTTATGGCTCTTAGCTTCTCTAAGTCACATTTTCCAGCAAATGAAAT
Organism: Lupinus angustifolius; assembly: GCF_001865875.1. Taxonomy (NCBI): domain Eukaryota; kingdom Viridiplantae; phylum Streptophyta; class Magnoliopsida; order Fabales; family Fabaceae; genus Lupinus; species Lupinus angustifolius. The sequence continues at coordinate 36,725 of NW_017727841.1, forward strand.
GTTATATAGCTATAATTATACTGCTGAATATTGCATGTTACTGATCCCATTTTTATTGTGATTCACTAGTGTCTCTGGTGGCAGACTAGAGTGTACAATGCAAAATATAGCAGACAATTTTTCCAATAAATTTTCATCTAGGTGTTTAAATGGTGTGGAAGGTATATCATGATCTATCCGTTTGATCTCATTAATCATGCCCCTTTCCCTTTTCCTTTAACGTTTATTTTAGTTTAACAACATCGTTATATGTTTGTGAGCAGATAAGCTGGATACATTTATTGTATATAATGAACGAAGAAGGGTTACCTCATCTGCTAAGAAAAAAAGAAGACATGGAGACAAGTCTTTACACCAGGTTTGATTTCCTTATCATGTTTCAATTATCTATTCTGTCTAGATTGGGAGGACTAAACATTGTTACTTGTGAGCTTCCATTATCTTGATACCATTCCAAGCTCCATAATGACCTTAGACATCCTTGTAACTTCTTATTCTGGGGTTTGCACTTTTACCAGAATAATTGGGTAGTACTTACTTACTTAGCAGTTTTTGCCCCATCTGAGTGTCATACTGCTGTGTTCTAGAACACCAGTGTCAGTAGGATAGCCTCAGTAGATGCTCTATGAAGTATAAGGATTATTTTCAAGTTTCTGAAACAGTTTGAATTAAACTAATGACACCAAGACAAAAACTGTAATTTATGTTTTGGAATTGCCAATGATTGTTGCTCTTAAATATCTAAGATATTCTGCAATTACATGCAGACACCTGATGGCTCCCTGTTGGATATCTTACGAAATGCCCATGATCTTCTTTCACAATGTAATATAAGACTTCCTGAGGTATAAGTGTATTATGTTGTGTGAATTATGCAAAAATTCATTCATTTTCATTTTCATTTCGTTGAGGGCATTTCCCTGATACAGTAAGCTATTTC
>NW_017727841.1:37764-54876 GCF_001865875.1 Lupinus angustifolius
TGTTGTTATTCTTTTTAAGTTTTCAAAATATTTGAAGGAGCATATTAAGGTTTGCTCTGTTTGAAAATGTCATTTATATATCTTAATGTGTGTTCTTGGACGTGTGCAGGTGTGGGATGATTATCAAGGTAAGAACTTATTGAGTTTTTAAAGCTATCCATGTGCTTCTCATATTCGGCCCCTCTAGCCATTTTCTCTGTTTTGTGCTTTAACAATTTGAGAAAGTGATGAGCTATGAAATGGATAATGGTATGCAGTTAGTTAGGTAAGCAAATATATAATATCATTTTGCAATTTGCCTTTATATAAATTATTAATTTCTTGTTACTTAATAGGATAAAATATCAGAGCATTTACCTCAAGATCAAGAAAATGTCACTACTTCATGTGTTTCATCGAAGGTATTTGCTCATCCTAATGATGCAATTGGAAAAGCATATGGAGCTGAACATTCAGGTCGAGTGCATGATTTGGGCACTGGTATTTGTCCATCCAGTGTTTTTCGAACGTGTAGACAATTTACTGGTTTTGTAGATTTTAGTGGCTCTAGTCAACAAAATGTTGAAGACTTAAAGAAGTATGTACAAACTTTGGAAGTAAAGCTATCAAGATATGAAGAGACCAAGGAGCAACTTGCACATACTCAGAATCGATTGGCTACTCTTAAAAATTTCTAGTCGAAATATTTGGTAGTGAGTTAACCACTTTCGCCTGTGATGTTCTACCATCTTAGTTATTATAGTTTCTTAGATATTCATGAACTTGTATGATCTTAATATTGTTTTTTGTTTTTTTATAAGGATTGTTGAATGTTAAACATTTCTTAATTGTATAAGATTCGCTTTTCTAATGCTATAACACTTTTACTACCATTATTATTAGCTAGCAAATATTTAATTTTATTGTAAATTTGCCATTATATTATTAAAAATAAAGATTGTTAGTCAATGATACATTGGGATCATGAGAGGAGTATGTATGAAATTAATTTTAAATAAATTTAATTAGCCACGGTTCGATTCTAGCAAAATAAATAACTAGTGACAAAATTATCACGTTAGCCACGGTTTTCACCGTAGTTGAATTGTATAGACCGTGGCTAGATAAATGTTACCACACTTTCCAGTAGTGTAGCGAATTGACATAATGACCGTGGCTATATTTTAGCAACGCCACTTCTTGCCACAACAACAACAATTGTGGCCACTCAATTTAGCTACGATTTTTTTGCACATTAGCCACGGTTTCGACCGTGGCTAAAAGGAAGTTTTATTGTAGTGAACTAATGATTACTCATTAAGCATTATTTACCCATGTTAATTTATATTTTTTTGAATATGTCTATCTTTTAATTTATTTTATATTTTTTGAAAAGTTACTTTAGGCCGAATAAAATTGGGTGTTCATAATTATCATTCCCAACAATAGAACCTTCTTTAAATATAAAACCACTTGGGTCATCCTCTGAACTTCTACTTTAGGTAGTAATGAAACTTATAAGAGAATTATTCCACCCTGTGACATTAATCACACAATCCTACATATAATGAAAAAAAACATCAATGTTTTGTTTCCTACATATAATGAAAAAAAACATCAATGTTTTGTTTCTTTGGTTTAGAGGATTTGTTTTGGTTTTGGAAATTCTAAAAATCACAATCTTATTATGGAGTGCTAGGTCTTGTTTAAAGTGGACTCAATAAAACTCTAGATTTCTAAAGATCACTAAATTGCATTCAATCTTAAAAAGAAAGGAAACCATATATCATGGGTTGATTAGGAGAAGAAACTAGCTCCCCAAGTGGATAACTCACAATATATGAGAATAATCTGGATGGTCCATCACGCCAATACCTGATGTGCCACAAGACCACTTATTGGCAAAGCAGATGTCCTCTTATCTCAATCTTAATCTATAACACTCGGGTGTAGAGCATATGCCTGCGCAACTCAAGTGTATCAAGTGAGTGTGTGAGGAAGCACACAGACTTTAAAATAAATCTATCCCAAAAGTTGTACATGAAATATGTGAGTACATTCAAAATAATTAACTCACTCAGAAAAAAAAATAAACAAACAAATAAGTAAGTAAAGATGCAAACAAATGTTTGTGTAAAAAGAGAATGAATAAAGGTATTTAAAAACATGCAAAAAGTGGTATTGTGCTTGACTATCTAAAAAAATGTCCCCAATGGAGTCGTCATCCATCGCACGCCGATTTTTGACTACGCGACCTCCTAGGAGTCGTTACCACGTCTTTTGTTGTTAAAATGTGAAAATCTCAAATTGAGCCTAAATTAAGATAAATTTGTCTATTATATGAGAATTGGAGTTCGAGAGTCGATTACGTATCGAGGAAGATATTATCTCCTCGTGTGTCCGTAATTAAACGATACCCTAACTAATTGCATGAATTAAATACCATTGATTTATTTAAATTAAATTACTTAAAACCAAAATTTTGTTATTTATTTTTGTGTCTAACAAAAGTTCATTTTCCTCCTACGTATCCCTAGGTGCAATAGGGAAATCAAGACTATGTAGCCCTGATTTAAAAGTTGGTAACTTGGTTGGATTACAATTTAGAAATTTGTTTGAATTTAATAGAAGTGAGATTAATAGATGAAGAGTCAATATTGACTAATTATCCTCTTCCCACTTTGATAGATAGCAGAAAAAATACAAGAGACCGCAACTGATTCTCGGCTCGAAGCGAGGAGAAAAATGCAATACGAGTTATAACATCGCTATTGAATCCCAAAATAATTAAGTCTGGAGACACATATGAGGAAGAAAAACTAGCAAGGAAGAACATAGATAAGAAGGAAAAAGTTTACAGCAGGGGAATAGAAGAGAGTGAATTATAGTGAGAGAAATGAGAAGATAATACATATTCAAATAGATAGATTTAACACTGTGAAGTCTAAATGACGGTGAGATTAAATATTAATATATGTCATAATAGAATTGGCTACCAGTACTGTTCTACCCCGGATACATATGGGCTGCTTCGAATCCGGCTAGAGCATCTAGTTCAACACCCACCATCAGATGCTCACCCGCCTCAGATGAGCCCACTTGTGGCAGGTACTATAAATGTTTATGACACGACATTAATGCTCCTAAAACGATATTAATGCCTTTGATCCATCATTTAATGCATCTCTAACTTCGTCATTAATGTGTCGTTGGCTCGCCTTTAAAGCTAACTGACGTTCCGCCGGCCACGCCATATGCATATTCTATTTGCCCCCAACAACTCGACAAATGCATACCTGCAAGTTAAGTAAGGATGGCCCAACGAACCCCCACTATACCCGTTATGCATTGTCCAATTGTCGGACACCACATCAGCAATTCCCAAACTCTATAATAGAGAACCCTATATAGGGAGTATAATTATTTGTCATTCCCCCATTTATCGCTACACGTATGACTATTGCTCTAACTTCTCTCTTATTTATTCATTTTCTCTGTCTAAAACACTCTACTCACTTGATTGTCAAAGAACCTTTTTAGGTAACTCCCCTGGTGGGTCTAAACGATATTCCAACCAAGACTCTTGATCTCTTCCACTCTACCGGGCATCCTCAACAGCTTTGGGAATGTTGTAAGTAGATTTGAGGCGGTGAAGAGCCAACTTACCCTTGCTCGAGGATTTACTCGGTCACTGTCTCTCTAGGCGGGCATCCTCCACTTCAAAAGGTGTGTCGACTGACGAGGAGATGACTCGGGGGATATGACGGTGATAGGAACATGTGGGTCTAGAGGAGCTTCCTCCAAACCTCCGACTTGGTCGCCTTCCCTTCGGGGAGTGGATGGTGGAGCCTCGGGTCGGGTTGATAAGCTCTGCTTGGGCCGCTTGCTAGCCTCTGTGTCCCTTCTTTTCAAAGCAGCTCGTTTCAAGAGCATGATTCAATCAGCGTCATCCCCTATAGCCGCTGCTTAAAGAAATAAACAATGACAAATTAAACAGATGTTATAAACAAAAACCAAGATACACATAACTGGATACCTACCGACTGCCTCCTTAAAGACCTAGTCGCCTTGGACGAGCATAAAACATGGATTTTCTCTTGGTCATCCAGTTGGTCGTAAGAGAAACCGAAGGAATCGACATGCTTTTGATGGATTTCCTCATTCCAAGAAAAGGGAAATAATGGGAGGTAATCAGGACCATACAACCAAGTGTAGTGTGTCCCCTGGGCCTCGACACGAAAAAAACCACCCTTTCGATTCCTCATGGACCCTTCAAAGGGAAGGAAGAGAGCCCGACCATTCCGAGATTGTAGAGACGTCAACCCTCTGTGTCCAACCTTAGCTTCATCTTTATTGGAGTTATGCGTCATCTGGAACATACAGAAGAAAAACCGAAGGGTGCAAGGCCGCTCTATGACCCCGCAGAACAACTTAAACGCCTGAATGATTTCCCAGGAGTTGGGATGCAGCTAAGAGGGGGCCACTTGGAGGTGTTGTAATACTTCCGTATACCACCCTTTAAAATATGATCTTCACCCCTATCCCTTAATAGACATGCTCATAACTGTAAAAGCTCCATCGATTCTTGGTCTCTAAGAGGATATCTTGGATGACCACGACACACGTTCGAAGGGAAATATCATGGGATACCCCAGACTTCCTGGTCGACCCACCAATAATGGCACTTAGAGCCCGCTATACCCTTCGGGAAGATGAATTGATTGGCACAATCAACAAAATTCCGCCCCATGATAGACCTGTCATTAGAAGAAGTGTCAGACTCCGAACTGAACATATTATCCAAGACCAGACGCCACTTCTATGAGAAAGTCGTCCGGTCCACCAAGGCAACCCCATTAACGACTTCCTTCTTTCTCAGATCGCACAACAAGGTCGATAGGGTAAACTATTCAGTTCGCCTCCACAGAGAACGACTATTGCATGAGGCGGAAGTATATCGGGTTCGCTGACGATGACAACGGATTGCGTTAGTAAAAACGGGTGGAGGTCTGAGCAAAATCTCCACTTCATTAGGGCTTGACTCCCCATCTAACATTATTATGATCGACTAAAATTATTTCTAAGAAAGAGAATAGAGAAAGGAGTTACCGAGTTGAAGAAAGTATTACACTCTGAAAGGAAGAATAATAGCTAGATTCAAGCGATATGCGTACTCGACATGAGACAATTTCTCAGGAAAAAAAGTGTAGAAAAATGAAGACAGCAACCCCTATTTATATGAGGGAGGTTAGGCCCAGGCCATAATCACTCAAGGATTATTTATCAATAATCACTCAAGGATGATCCAACGGTGACTCAAAAAACAAGGAAGAAAAACCGAAACAATGAGACTCGTCGGTTAGACACTCGAGGTCACCAGATAGGATGCTACCAACCCTCCACGTGTCAACCTATAGCAGATAGCCATCATGACCTACCCCTACGCCTATATGTTATCTGACTCCTTCATATTGGAACATCCTGAGTCTACCAGCCCGGTCCACTCTCGACCAACCTGATAGACTTGGGCAACTGTTCTATCCTAGATACATTCAGGCTGCTTCCAATCGCCCGAGCATCTAGTTGAACACCCACCATGCCATGCTCACCCGCCTCATATGGGCCCACTCGTGGCAGGTAGCATAGATGTTTCTGACACGACATTAATGCATATGACCCATCATTTAATGCATTTCTGACTCCGCTATCAATGTGTCGTTGACTTACCTTTTATGCTAACGGACATTCCGCATGCCAAGCCACCTGCATATTTTGTCTGTCCCCGACAACTCGACAAACACAAACCTGCAGGTTAGGTAAGGACGGCTAAACGAACCCACTGTACCCGTTATGCACTAACCAATTGTCGAGCACCACATCAGCAATTCCCAAACTCTATAAATAGAGAACCCCACATAATATACTTATTGCTATTGCTCTAACTTCCCTCTTATTTACTCATTTTTTCTATTTAAAATACTCTATTGACTTGATCATCGGATAATCTTTTAGATACCTCCCCTACAGGTCTAGACGATATTCAGATCAAAACTCACGATCTCTTCCACTCGACTGGACATCCTCTACCGACCATTCCCTTGAAACACTAAAGAACAAATACCATTTGTATATAACGTATTTTACCTAAGTTTTGTCCCAAAATTAAAAGGGTCAGGTTTTATTCAATTATTAGATTAGGATTTTGGGAAATTAGCGTAAAAGGTTTCTCCCCTCTGGTGACGCCAGCATCACGAATTGACAGAGGAATGCTGCTCCAGCGAGGAGGCGATGCGACCGGGCGACAAAAATGGTGGAAAGAGTGGTGCCACTCATGGAGATGGCGTTGAAGTCATGTATTTGGGGCACCTCGACCCGCGAAGGGGATGATCTATATATGGATGGGATTCGGGGAAGATGGCGGCGCCTCCATGGCTCCGACAGTGAGAGAAGAAACACGTCCCTGTTTGGACGTGGTTTAGAGAAGGAAAGAAGCGTCTTGTGTGACTCCGGCGGCAAGGATGAAAGGGACATGGCTGTTCATTGGATCCGGGTATGCCTCTGGTGATGCCTAAGGCTCCTCTGGACGGTGGGTTGCTGTGAAGATGGTGATGGCGGTGAGAGATTCTCTTGTTCTGGTGGCTAAGCCCCATGATTATGTAGCTTCGGCAGGGCAGTGGTTCAGCCTGAGTCAATCAGAGGCATTAACAGGAAAGGGGATGGCGAATTAAAAGAAAAAATGTTTTGTTGTGTTTTTTTTTGTCAAATGAGAGAAGAAGTAAACAAGAGTGTGGGTTTGTGGGGTGGTGGAGAAGGGAGGTTTATGTTGATAACATGAGAGATTATGAAAAGTAATGAGTATGTTTGACGGAGAGACAAGTTACGAGGCTTATTTGGGATGAGATTGAATGGGATTAGCTTTAACACTATCTAAGATGCTAAGCACAACATTTCAATCAGTCGCAGTCACAGTCTCACTTCAAAACCAGATAGGTGGAGTCGCCAAGTCTCCTTCATTTTGTTTCATCATTATTAAAAAAAATGTAGAGAAGTTGGTGTTTTGGTGGTTATTGCTATTGAAGTGCAAATTTTTTGCTTTTGTGTTGCTGTTTTTTTAGACATGTACCGTTGATGCAAAATTTATGTACTTGTTAGTGAAGAAGGACATAAAGGTTGCAGAAAATTTGATTTGAGACTTTGGTAAAAACTATTGAAAACTTGTTTCTTTTCTAGAATAAACCAAAGTCAAAAGATGTGAACTCATCGTTGTTAGTGGACAGCGGACAAATTGGTGATATGTATCATGCTAAAAGACTAAAAGGAAGAAGATGATGGTAATGAACATGATTACTAACCCCTTTGAGATTAACTATTGTATATTGACCTTTCCCTTTTGTATACTCTGATTTCTCTAAGCTTCTTCTCCACTATACATTCTTCATTTGTTTCTGAATTTTAGGATTGTTTTTAGGCTTGTTATTAGATGATCTGGTTTTGGATTGATGCTGAAAGATTTATTTTTGGATTTGTTGTGGATGATCTAAATGGATTTTTAGGTTACTTTCAAGCTTGCTCCTTTTTTCTTTTGTGTTTCAATCCCCTTCTTATGAAAGAGATTTCTCATATTTAATGGGAAAAAACTGACACCCATTTCCCCTAGAAAGCATGGGAACTTCCTCACTATTCAAATCTTGGTACCACAGGTTTTTTTTTATCCACTTCCCTTTTTCTTTATTCTATTTGCCATTTTTTATATTACCTAATTTATTTATTTTCAAAATAAAAAAAAAATTATATATATGTTTTTTTTGAATAAAATTTATGATGTTGAAAAAAAAACTAATTTTGGGCTTTTTATATGTCAGACACAAATAAGTATACACGGTAGGTATAAGTAAAACATAATCATTTATAGTGATTGATAAAGTTTGAAGTTACAAGTTAAATAATATATATATATAGTCTAATTTTTTAACCTCAATCGACCCTAGACTCAATGAGACTTTACCCAATTCAGGCCCGATCATGATCGAGTCGTACTAGATGAGCCGATAGGGTCGAATCCTAAAATTGGAAGGTGTGTTTTAGGAGTATTGTATGGCAGTTTCGTCCTTTCTCTTTTGGATCCTTCCCCTTTATCTTTAGTTCTTGATGACAACCTCTTTGTGCATTGTCTTTGTTGAATAATTGTTTCTTGTGAAAGTCCTCTTTGATTGATTGTTGATTTCTATTGATTTGTTATTTGCTTTGATTGTTTATTATACTTTGTTGCCTCAGTTGGAATTATAGAATTGTTGTAAGAATTGTAGAATTTTGGAACTTTGTAGAATTTCTTGCGGAAGTGAATGAAGTGAATCGAATGAACAATGGTTGATGATGAATGTGTGAAGTTGTGGAAGTGTATGGATGATTGCTGTTGATAGGGAAGTGAAGTGGATGGAATGGAAGCTCACGGTTTGATGATGGTATTTTGGTTAAGTGTTTGGTGATTGTTAAGAATATGGGTGGGGGTTTGAGATGGGATGGCGCCACAAACAATGAAATGTTTGATAAGCCTTGTGAAGTTTGCTACAAGAGAATGATATTCTTGATAAGAACGGGGGTCTTCGCTAAGCCAAGAAGCTAGGAGAAAACTCACTAACAAGGGATTAAATCCAAATAAAATTCAACGTACATTATTATTGATCTATGCACGTTTCATATATAGAATAAGACTCAGGCTGATTTGCCATAACAAAAAGCATGAAAGGATAAACTAATCCTATCTAATTTCTAATCTAATCTTCATGTGTTGTATCTTTGGATTTGGCCGAGTTGTTTGATGTGGTGATGGCCGATTTAATTTGAAATTACCTTGATGAATGGTTGAGATAATTCCTTCCTTTATCTTCACGACAATGATACAACTAAAGCCTCCTTATGATTGAGTTTAAGTTGTTCTTCTTGTGCTGGCCGTAAATTAGATTAGGAACTTCCTATTGGATGAGAATTGGATTCTCCTTGATTCTAGCCATATGGAGTTGGTCTCCCTTGTTTTGCGCCATGTTCTATCTTCTACACGCCCAATCTCCTTGTTTCTAGCTGTGTGGATTTAGCTCTTTGATTCCCTTCAAGTTCCATCAACATGCCACATGCTCTATCTCCTTGTTCTATCTCTAATGCATAGTTGTTCTTCCCTACATAAAGATATAAACCTTAATTAAAATCAAATGCATCGAATGACATAAACTAAGACAAGATAATTAAAAATTTCTAAGCTAGTGTGGATTAAGACAACTTCCACTTATTTAGGTCCTAATTACTAATGTAAGAACTAAAGAGATCAATGTGGTTCCTCCTTAAACCGTGGGCTTCCTTGAGCTCTTTACTTAGGCTTATGCAATTTAAAGCCTTCTCATCTTGCTTGGTCCCATTTGCACTTGTCTCCATGATGGAAAATATAAGTTGCCGAAGTGCTTCTTGAGACTTTTTAGTCTTTGCTTGAGTCATAGGTCGTCCTTAGTCATGTAAAGGGTCTTCAATGATGTTAGGTCCTAATAGGTTTACATCATCCCCTTTTTCTTCGAAAGAATTAGACCTCGATTGAGCATTTTAATCACCTGTATTAAAGAAGGTGTAAGACTGTGAATATTCTGTGTATGTTTTATTAATTATTTATTTTAACAACGATTAATTTTAGAAATTAATCTGTATTGAATTAGACTAAACCATAGTTGAGTATTAGTCTTTTTTGTGGTAAATTTTCGTAATTTTCTGTGATGAAAAGTTTTTGAGTTGTTGTCGGACCCAAATTCACCCGAATTCAGCTCAATAACGTGTTTTTGAGTTCCGAAACTCGGAATCAAATTCTGATTTTGTCATTGACTTCAAAATATTATTTCGAGTCAAGATAGACACCAAGTTTGTCTGTAACTCATCCCTAGATATTTTTCACCTCGAAATTCAAGTTTCGACGTTTCGGGCAAATGTCTTAAATCGGGAGATTGCTTATTTCCATACGAAATTATCCGAAAATTTTCGAACACGACATTTATCAAGAAATTAAATCATATCAATAAAGTTGGAAATCATCCTTTGATGAGCCACTTACTTGTTACACTAGTAATGCAAAAGCTTCCAAAATCCCCTAAATCACTCAACAAATCCTCTCACTCCATCACCATTAGACACATCACCTATGCTAGTCTAAATCTACTTACTTTGCATTAAATTTTATGATTTGATGAGGGTGAGACTCTCTTATAAATACCTCACTTCATTCTCTCATTTTTACACTAAATTTCCTATACAAATTAAGATAGTCTTTTATTTTCTCTTCTTTATCTTCTTCTCATACTTCATAGAAAGTTTTGAGCTTTTATTATGTTGTTAATAAAGTAGAGTTTATATTTGTTCTTTAATTATTTTATGAAGGCATAACTAAGGGGGATGATAATAAAATCATATGAACCTTTATGTAGTTTTTGACTTTTCTAAATCTTGAAATTTCTTCCTTGTTCTTAGATGGAAAAACTATATCTTTGCCTGGAACGTCAGAGTGGAAGATATTAATTGTTAGCAGATTCACAAAAGCATAGAGGTATTGGCTGACTTTGATGTAGAGTGTAACATGGGCATTGGCTTTGATGCAAGATGTAACACGAACATTGGTAGAGATGTAGGGTGTGATATGGGAATTGGCTTGCATGCAAAGATGTGGCACGGGCATTGGTTAGCATTGATGCAATGTGTGTGTTATGGGTATACTACTTATGGTGGAGTATGATAGTTCTTTTGAACTATGATTGTCGGACTAGATAATGATGGTAACGGTTGAGGCTTTCCAAGAAAGCTCCAAGGTTCACTTTGACTGAGTATTGAAAAGAGGACGGTTGTTGGTAAACTTTTATATAGAGGTTCTATATATCAAAAGACTTCCTAGCAATAGATGACTAAGCGACATGTTCTATTAGATGATGGTACAAGTTGTACTATGATTTTGGAGAGCTAGTCTCTTGTTAACACCATCAATGATACTCGGAAAGTCTTATGTTGAAGGTTAGAAAACTCTTATGTGGAAGCATCGTTAAAGAGAATTACGCATTGAGCAATATGGAGTTAGATATTTGCTAAGGTGCAGATTCATGTAGAGATTTCATAAGGAGCGAGATACTCATATATTTCAACCAAGATAGAGATTGTTGGGGATGCTTGAAATATATTATTGTATTTGAAAGTGCGAAGTGTCAAGGATTGTACTAGCAACGTTTTGCCTATGTTTTGATGAAGACAAGGAGTTAGTAAAAGCTTGAAGATGACTCAATAATCAACATGCCTAGAACTCAATGGTCATATCTAGACTAGGTTATATCAATAGAGTTATATTTCTAAGTAGTTTGGGATGTGTGCCTTAGTTAGTGAGTATAGGTTAGGTAAACCTAGATGCAAGACTCACAAGCCATTAATATTGACATATCATATTCATGAGGCATATCATTTAGTTTATTATATGTTCATGCATTAATCATACATGTTATATGTGTATATTTGGCATAACATAATTACTAAAATATGTATAGGAGTCAAGCATAACATATAAGTAGTTTACTATTTAATCATGTATTGATATATGTTGGTTAACGATTAAATAATCAACATGCCTAGAACTCAATAGTCATATCTAGACTAGGTTATATCAATAGAGTTATATTTCTAAGTAGTTTGGGATGTGTGCCTTAGTTAGTGAGTATAGGTTAGGTAAACCTAGATGCAAGACTCACAAGCCATTAATATTGACATATCATATTCATGAGGCATATCATTTAGTTTATTATATGTTCATGCATTAATCATACATGTTATATGTGTATATTTGGCATAACATAATTACTAAAATATGTATAGGAGTCAAGCATAACATATAAGTAGTTTACTATTTAATCATGTATTGATATATGTTGGTTAACGATTAACGTGGTGTCTTAATCGATTAACGTGTCTGTTTTCTGTTTTAACTGCGTAACTGAAAATAACGGTTTGAAGGGTCAAATTTGTTTTGTATAAGTTTTGGAAAATTGCAAAAACGTGTGGCATTGCATATTATTATTTAGAAACTATTAGAGAGCATATTTTTCGTGATTTACTGCATTATAGGCAGAAGAGAGATGCATGTGTGAGAAAGAGAGATTAACATGCTTAGTTGATATTGTTCATGATGATGTATGGCATGTTGTTTTCATGTGCTTAATCTCATACATTCTTTCTTGCATGTTCGTGCATTCTTATTAGAGATTTTAGAGAAATATTATGCGTTATATGTTTTGTATTAACTTGCATACATCCATGATGACTTATGTTACTTGAGTGTGGGTTAATCTTTGAGTTTTCATTGTTGTAATTTGAGTATTTTAGTGCTTCGTAAAACTCTATTTTTGTATACTGTTTTGTGCATTGGGTTTTGTCTCTTGGTGTCTTACCACCATTGAGATTGAGTGAATCTTCACCAAGAGGCTTGAAGGTCTTGAATTTAGAGCGAGAATATTGGATGGGGCTGGATCACGAGAAAGTTTTTCTCGGGCGATAGGTATAGTCAAACCAAGGTTAGAGGTTCTTGGAATTCAAGAAAGAAGCGTCTAGAGTCTTGTAATTGAATTGGTGTATGTGACAATATAAAGTTTTCAATATAGTGAAGAGAAATGTTCCAATATCATAAGGGGGGGCCTAGATATAGTTTGCAAGTGGACCCGCAAATGAATCAGGATAAAAATCCATTTTTGCAAGTTGTTCTCTCTCAATCACTTTTATATTTCAAGCTGTTTTAATTCGTGTTTGAAGTTGATATTTGGCATACTGATACTTTGCTATATCCTTGTTAATTGTGCATAAAAATATATGTTGTATCTCTCCTTGTTTGTTGGTAAATAACTGTGCAAGAAGCCAATATGGTAATTTTGTTTCTATTATGTGTTAATCGATTAAGCCTAGTGGTTAATCGATTACATGTGTTGTTTTCCAGAACTGAGTTTTAGTGCGAGAAGTGATAATTGATAACCGCTACACCTATTCAACCCCCTTCTAGGTGTGTCTAGACCATTGATACCTAAAAGTGGTATTAGAGCTAGTATGATGTGCTAGCTTAACTGTATCCGCGTGATCCTAAGGGAATTAAATGGGTTCCACCAACCCTTTGACGGTGATGGCGCATCCATTAACTACCCTCCCATATTCAGTGGCGAGGGATACGCCTACTATAAAGTCTGAATGAAGATTTTTATTGAGGCCATTGATTCGAATATTTGGGAATCTGTAATCAACAGGCCCTTCGTCCCACTACACTTAGTGAATGACGAACCGAAATAAAATCCTAAAAGTTTGTGTACCGATGAGGAGCACAAAAAGGTTCAGTACGAGTTACGTGCTAAGAACATAATCACATCGGCCATATCATATGACGAATTCTTTCAGGTATCTCAGTGTCAAAGTGTCAAGGAAATGTGGGACACTTTACAAGTGACTCCTGATGGCACTAGCGAGGTCAAACACGCCAAGCTGAATGCACTTATACATGAATACGAATTATTTCGTATGTTACCAAGTGAATCAATTAGCGATATGAAAAAACGATTCACTCATATTGTAAATCTTCTTGTTGGCCTTGATAAAAAATTTACCAAAAGAGAACTTACTAACAAAGTTTTACGCTGTCTTGACAAGAGATGGCAACCTAAAGTAATTGTGATCATGGAATCCAAGAACTTTGATTCCATGCCTTTGGCAACGTTGTTCGGAAAGCTTAAAGAGCACGAGATGGAGCTTGGACGTCTGACCATGCACGAAGAGTCGGACCACAAACATAAAGGCATATCTCTTAAAGCAACAACATCACAACCTACTGAAAAGATAGATGATGTTGAGTCTGACTCTAACATTGACGAAGAAACGTTAAACCTTCTCGTATGAAAGTTTGGGAAATTCTTAAAGAAGAAAGGTGGTTTAAAACGTTTTCAAAAGAAATAGGCGCGAGAATCAACAAAAAAGGCAAGCATAAAGAGCGCTTCACTTTCCATGAATGTGGTAAGTTGGGACACATGAAATTTCAATGTTCCACTTACCTAAAGAAGATTGATTCAGAAAAGAGCACTCCCCGAGACTTCATATCGAAGAAAGCTTATATTGTCTAGGATGTACCGGAGGAAGAGGCGACATCAAGCACCTCAGATGAAGAGGAGACCGCCAAGCTATGCCTAATGACTATAACAGACGAGTTAACGCCCCGAAAAATACTTCTCAAAACATTGCGGAAAAGTGGGTAATTTTTTTTTTGAATTGGTGATATAAAATTGTTTCCTTTTCAAAACCTTTCTTTTCTGGGACATCACTTTAAGTAACACATAACGCGAAAATCAAAACTGGTTACCTAACGGTAACTGAAATGATACAACATTTCTTGAATATACATCTTCATAGATATAAAAGATCATAAGTACTTAATATACATTTTCAACAAGAAAGGGCGGAAATATTAATCATCGCCAAAAGACACTAAATGATAAGCAACTCCTAGTGGCTAACTCCAAAGCTAGGGTACTGCTTCTCCTCAATTTTTCATGCACCTTTCTGGAACATCACGAACGGGTAGCTCCAAATCCGAGCAGAACTGTCTATCTGACGAGCACACGTCCGAAAAGCAAACAATAGTAAAAAAGAGAAATAGAGAGAGTAAGACATCTAATGAACGTAAATTCATTAACGTCATGGACTTACTCAGAATATTACACTCAGATATGAAAAACAGTTCATATATATATGATATATCACATTATAACTCATTAGTTGTTCTCGTAAACAATTATCCATTCGATATGAGTAATATAACCAAACTCATCAATTGTTCTCATAAACAACTATCTAATCCATATGAGTAATATAACCAAACCCATCAATTGTTCTCATAAACAATTATCTAATCCATATGAGTAATATAACCAAACTCCTCAATTGTTCTCATAAACAATTATCTAAACCATATGAGTAATATAACCAAACTCATCAATTGTTCTCATAAACAATTATCTAATCAACCAACATAATGTAAACAACACTTTAACATATAGTTCATCAATTATCATTTACATCATGGAGAAATACATAAATTACCATTTATTCCAAGAGTACTAATATACCAGGTAATATAATCAACATTCTACTCATAACCATATCAAATGCATAAATATAGGATACACAATCCTTGTAACTCACATGTGGGAATTCACTTCCACAATAATGATGTATGCATGATATGTCATGATAATCCACCTTACACCAATATCCTCCCAATAACCTAGTCGGAAATAAATCAAGAGTACAGGTCCCATACCAAGCCATTTTGTACGCACCTGAAATAACATATCCTCACAAGGAATTAAAAATAGATCGATGGGTTCCCTCAGGAACAGTCTTACCCGGACCTAGGTCGTACAAACGCTTTCTGGGCATCCCTCTCATTGATCCAGATTGCAAAGAGGGGTTGTCAGAGATCGCCTAGTTTGGCCTGTGAGAACTGTCCGATCCAATAGGGAACCTCCCCAGGAATACAAGGGACTCGTCTCACCCAGACTCTCCCTCAAGACATTGTTGGCGAATCACCATCCAATCAGTGCCGTCCGTCTCAACATCACGATGCTCTAAGTCATCCCGTCAATTTCCTCTCCACTACTCCATTATTAACCATATGCATATGAACACTAACCGCAGTTAGATGATTAAATCTTTTAATCATTATTTACCATGCTCGGCCCACCTTAAGTCATCTCCCTCAGGAATGCTTCTTGTGGGTCCCGATCTTACGTTAACACATAATAATCTTACGTTAACACGTAATATAAAGGAAATACATCCCACCACTACGACCATCGCTGAATACCCTGGACGGTCCCAGACCAAGCCTCTTACGGTCAGCCGATCTCGCTACGTGGTATCCTGGGTTCCTTTCTGGGCAGTGCCCTAATTCACATCATAACGTCCCTACCACTACGACTATCTTTGAGTCACCCTGGACGGTCCAAGACCAAGCCACTTATGGTCAGACGATCTCGTTCTGTGGTATCACGTATCCTTTTCAGGGCATCGCCCTAAATCATACATCCTTCTTGGAATACTTTCTTTAAAATTAATTACCGAGTTTGACTATTTAATT
This sequence comes from Lupinus angustifolius, assembly GCF_001865875.1. Taxonomy (NCBI): domain Eukaryota; kingdom Viridiplantae; phylum Streptophyta; class Magnoliopsida; order Fabales; family Fabaceae; genus Lupinus; species Lupinus angustifolius. Next base: position 53,915 of record NW_017727841.1, read on the forward strand.
CCAACACCTTGAATACTTTACTTTTTAATTCAATTACGGTGTACCAAAGTAGTTTATATTACATACCCATACTAGGGTTATTACATACTCAACCAATCAATCCAAATAGTCAAACACAATTACTGTCTCTCGCCCAAGCGAGGACCCTTCGCTCAAGCGAAAATTCAATCAACATTTTAAACTGGGCATCTCTCGCTCAAGCGATACTCTCTCGCCCAAGCGAGGCCCTCTTGCCCAAGCGATAATTCCCCAAAAACGACCTCTAAAACCTGGGCTCTCTCGCCTAAACGAGGTCCTCCCCTCGCCCAAGCGAGGCTCTGTCACCCAAGCGACAGAGTTACAGAACCAAAACTTCTCCTCGCCCAGTCCCTCGCCCAGTCTTCGCCCAAGCGAGACTGTGGTTTCCCAGGCGAGAGTTTCTCGCCCAAGTGACAAGGACTTGGACAGAATACCAATTTTGCCCTTTTCGACAACCGAAACGCATTTAAACATGGTTTTTCAAACACCTACACACACAAAAGTTCCCAACAACATTCATATACCATATTCAGCACATTTCATCATCAATCATATATATTCAAAAGCATTCAAACATAAAAATCTTGGGTTTCTTAAAACCCAAGTTAACTCCAAAACCTTTGAGATGGTTTAGGAGATCCGGGTGTCATATTCAGACACCACTATGTCACGATGTGTTCTCTCTCACATACAATATTCAATACATTTCCTCAACAAACATATATCTTCACAAACATATATCTTCACAAACATATATCTTCACAAACATATATCTTCACAAACATCCAAACATAAAAATATTGGGTTTCTTAAAACCCAAGTTAACCCTCAAAACCTTTGAGATGGTTTTGAAGATCCGGGTGTCATATTCACACACCATTATGTCGCGATGTGTTCTCTCTCACATACAATATTCAATACATTTCCTCAACAAACATATATCT
>NW_017727841.1:54976-72461 GCF_001865875.1 Lupinus angustifolius
GAAATACATACATTCTCATTTTTACGAAATACTTCCTAAAGGTTCCTTTGATTTCATCATCATCCCCTTTGGCTAAAACAAATAAATACATGTACTAAAATATTATAACAACTCCATGAACACAAGTTGTTCATGTTTTTAACAAAATATTTTCATAAGTTCAAGAACATCACCATTTTCGGTTTTGAGGAGAAAATGAGTTAAAAAGCGTTTTAGAAAATTTCAACGGTTTAATATGTTCTTGACATGGTCATGCACAACATACTTAAATATTATCAACATCCATTGGTTGAATGTTGAGTGATCAATGATTGAAGATGGGAGACGCAAATGAGAAATGAGAGAAAAAGAGGAAGAGAGGTTCACCTTCTCTTTGCAAAATGAGAGAGTGTGAAGTGTGGAGGCTTAAGGAGAGAAGGTAAATCAGATTTCCGTCTAGGAAATCATTACAAAATCTCCTAGGGTGGCCAAATAATGATCTCATATGATATTAGAGTGAGTGATGTGAGGTTTGCTTTATGCAAAGGCAAATTTCACATCCCAATGCGAAATGACCATTTCGCGGACACTTGCGATAAAAATGCTCGAGTATTATTGGCTAATACTCGATCGAATATTATAAATCGCCCGATCTTAATATCTAATTAGCATTTCGGATTTCGGCATTCAGAGTGAAAAATATTTAGAAAATAGGTATGGGTATACTCAGGGTCTATATTAACTCGAAATGAAAATACGAAGCCAACGGTGCGATCAGAATTCGATTCCGAGTTACAGAACTCAAAAACCACTTTTTGAGCCGTAACGGGTGATATTCGGCCCCGACAGTGGTTCAGAACCGACTGTCTCCGAAAACTACCAAATTTTACCACAAAATAGGAAATAGAATTTCAAGACTAAAACTCAAATAGAGTTTCGTCTAATTCTTTACCGAAAATTCCCAGAAATTCCTTTTAGAAAATATAATTAATAACAATATTAATAAAATCTTATAATTCAAAATCTTAAAATTCGCGATGTTACAGACGAGGCTTGCGGATTAGGTGGTACAAAGGGTGCTAATAATGAGGTAAATTCTGACACCTCATCCTCTAATGATGATTCTCCTTCGTATGAAGTTTTATATGATGCTTATGTCGAAATGCATGAAGAACTAAAGAAATTAGCTAGAATTAGTACCGATAGAAAAAGGGTAATTCTACTAAATGATCAAAAAATATTACAATTACAAAAAGAGTTAGATGAGCTAAAATTAGAAAATGAAACTTCAGATCTCAATTTTTCTTGTAATTCATGCGATTGCTCCAACGATAAATTATGTCAAACAACTGTGTGAGTCTTGTGAGGACTTGAAAAATGAGAATTTTAAACTAAATGTTCTGATGATATTTTAGGAACACTTGATGAGGTGCCAAACCAGGACATGAATGGGATCCAACAAGAAGTGGAGCAAACAGTAGCAGAGCAACATCAGGATATGCCTATCGCGCGGAAAACAAAGAAGGATCATCCGCTCGATAAGGTGCTAGGTGATATATCTACGGGAGTGGTAACCCGTAGTTCTTTACGAAACTTCTGTTATTTTGTTGCATTTGTATCTCAAATAGAGACAAAGACCATCAATGAAGCCATTGAGGATGTACACTGGGGTATAGCTATGCAAGAAGAGCTAAACCAGTTCGAGCGAAATAATGTGTGGGACTTGGTTCCCAAACCAAAAGATCATCCCATAATTGGCACTAGATGGGTCTTTCGTAACAAGCTAAATGAATCTGGCTTAATAATTAGAAATAAGACTCGCTTAGTGGCCAAGGGCTACAACCAGGAGGAGGGCATCGATTATGATGAGACCTACGCTCCTGTAGCCAGACTTGAGGCCATTAGGATGCTCTTATCTTTTGCATCAATCATGAACTTTAAACTATTTCAAATGGATGTTAAAAGTGCATTTTTAAATGGATATATTCAAGAGGAGGTGTATGTTGACCAACCACCGGGGTTTGAAAACTTTAAATACCCAAACCACGTATATAAACTCAAGAAGGCCCTCTATGCCTAAAATAGGCTCCCAGAGCCTGGTACGATAGACTGAGTTCGTTCCTAATTGAAAAAGGATTCGAAAGAGGTTTGGTCGACATCACACTCTTCATCCGTAGATCAAATAACCATGTTTTACTCGTACAAATATATGTTGATGATATTATCCTCGGATCTACTAATGAAATCTTTTGTAAGGAGTTTTCTTAGTAGGGGGAGTTTGATATGTCGATGATGGGAGAGTTGACCTTCTTTCTTGGACTTCAAATAAAACAAATGGAAAGCGGCATCTTCATCCATCAGTGAAAGTATTGCAAGGAACTACTAAAGAGGTTTGACATGGAGCAATGTAAGGATGCATCTACACCTATGGCATCTGCATGTTATCTGGACAAAGATGAAAAAGGAAAAGCGATTGAGGTAACCAAATATCGTGAGATAATCGGCTCCTTATTGTACTTAACTGCTAGTTGCCCCGATATTATGTTTAGTGTTTGTATGTATGCTAGGTTTCAAGCTTTGCCAAAAGAATCACATTTTATTGTTGTAAAACGCATCATGAGATATCTAAAAGGATCAATAAATATGAGATTATGGTATCCTAGGGATACCTCCTTATCCTTGGTAGGTTACTCCGATTCCGACTTCGTTGGGTGTAAGTTGGATCGTAAAAGCACTAGTGGGACTTGTCACCTATTAGGCAGCTCCCTAGTTGCATGGCACAGCAAAAAGCAAGTGTGTGTTGCTTTGTCCACCACTGAAGCGGAATACATTGCCGCGGGCGTGTGTTGCGCTCAAATCCTTTGGATGAAGCAGCAACTTAAGGACTTTGGGCTCATATTAGAAAAGATCCCAATTAAGTGTGACAACACGAGTGCCATTAACCTTTCCAAGAATCCTATTTTGCATTCTAGAACGAAGCATATTGAGATAAGACATCATTTCTTGCGTGATCATGTTCAAAAAGGTGATTGCATATTAGAGTTTGTTGAAACTTCTAAACAATTAGCAGATATTTTCACCAAGCCCCTTTCACGGGATACTTTCTATGTTCTTCGAAGAGAATTATGAATCCTTGATGAAAAATATCTTGATTAATTCTTCTTTTGTGATTGTCTTGCATGATCTCTTTGAATGTGTCAAACATTGTGATTAAAATACTTATGACCTTTCATATAAATCATGATTATGTTCCTAAAAACATTTGAAATACTTGTGATTGCTTAAAAACCTTTTAGCCAATAAAGTTTGAAATCATTGCATGCCTAAAAACAATCAAAATGTTGTATCTGATACAGTGAATCGATTAAGACCATGCATTAATCGATTACCTGGACAATTTTTTTAAAAACCTGTTATTTTTCTACTAGTTAATCGATTAAGTCAAGCCGTTAATCGATTAACGTAACCTTTATATCAGAAACAATAGCGTCTTTTGAACATTTTTTTTTTCAAAACCTCATTCATCTCTTTTCTCTCCAATCTCAGATGAACTAGTCCAACACTGTCCTAAGCTTCATCCTAGCCCCAAAACCATTCCCCCCACTACATTCCAACTCCATTAATCGTCTTCCTCATCTTCTATTCCCAAGAAACCCACTTCCCCCAAACTGAAAACCCTAACCTAGGTTTCCCTCAATCCTTCTTGTAAACCTTCATCACGGTTCAGTTCTAATTGCAATGGACAAAGGACATGGAAAAAGAATCAAAACAACCGCGATACGTCCACCACGTGCTCCAAGAGTCGTGCCTTCTCAACCAGCAAGGGAAGACCGCGGGGACCCATATTAGTCAATAATTCTACAAGAAACAAGGCTGCAAAAATTTCAGGGAAGAAACCTACATACATTCGGTTCGCTAATATGGATTGGCTTGTGGAACAAAAATTCGAGTTCCCGATTAGTTTGCAAGCTCAAGGGGTTGTCCCCTTCTTGGAACTGAAAGGTAACATTTACCCTGCTCCAGTTAGGGAGTTTTACTCGAATTTTAGATATAAAAATGGGAAACATTGGTCGATGATAGCTGGAAAGTTGTTCGAAATTACTAAAGAAATCTTTATGAATGTGGGTGGATTAGCTGCTTTTGGTGCTAGTTTAAGTGATTATGGCTGGACAAACGACCACTCATTCGATGTTGTTGAAATGTATAAGTCGTGCCTGCGTAGACCACAACTCTATGTACAAGGCGAATTGACTAAAGCTGGATCTCTATCGGTAGAAACTAGGCTCCTGCACTACTTGATTGCCTATATTTTAATTCAGAGAAACACAAATCATGCACAACCTACCTTGAATGATTTGAGGTTTATGTTTGCTGTGAAAGAGACCATAATGATAAATTGGCCTGAAGAAATTTTGAAGGTCATGTATAGCGTCTGTACCTCTCAATCAAAACTTTTTCCTTATAGTATCTTTGTGTCTCGAGTGATTGATTATCTACATATTGACATCTCGAATACTATTGTGATGGACTGCTCAAACAAAGATCACTTGATTAGTGAGAGTTTAACTCACAAAATGGGCATATACAAGTATGGCAACACTTGGCAATATCAAGAAGACTACAACAATGTGAACCTTGACCCTTCCGGTGAAAATGATCAAGACATTAATCAAGAGCCTTTTGCTGCAACTCAGGGGGAGCATTCAGGACACGCATCACAGGAATCCGTGTTTGGACAAGCTTATATGGATGCTATGGAACAACGTCTGAATAAATCTTCATTTTCAGTCGCTTAAGGATTCACATCATATAGATTTGGAGCATTTTGAGGAGCATTAGAATGAGTACATTGACTATCATTATCAATCCTTGCGGAACTTCATTCAGACTACTTCTGATTCTCAAACCAGAAGAATGTGTGTTGAGCTCAACAGGTTAAGTATCTTAATCAATGGTGGTTGTAGCTCGTCGACTTCTGACAACCAGAATCCTCCATCTTATCCTTAGATAGGAAGCCTTAGAACCTTAGATTATCCTGTCCTAGCTAATGGACATTGTTGATCCTGTTTCCTCTTGAGAATTTTTGTCTTTGCTTAGCATGGCTATTTCATTTCATTTTGGATTGTAACTAACTCTAATCTACTACTGCACTACTGTTTTACATGTTAAATTTTTCGAATTATTACGTTCATGCTTGATTTTTAATGATGTTACATATAACACTTTACGTTGTTTGTAATGGATCTTAATCATGATTGGTATATGTGACAATGTTGAATGATTGTGCCTGCTGCAAAATACTCAAATTTATCAAATGCGTAATCATTACATGCTTAATTTGCTTATGCATAACCCTTTCATGCCATTCAAACTATTCTACTGCTATCTGGTGTATATTTAATCGATTAACTACAATACTTAATCGATTAAATGCAGTCAAACTGTGCATTTGTTCAAGCTTCTTCCAGCTGATTAATTAGTTATCTATCCAGGTTTAACTGATTACTTACAGTCTGTTAATAACCCTTATAACTCTCCTAACCTTCGACTAGAATTGAATATACTTATCTTTTTGATAATGTCAAAATGGGAGAAAGGTTGCTTGTTGCGTCACATACATTTTGCAGGTTGTATAAAGCATTTTGCAGGTTGTTTCTATTCAGCTTTCGTACATACTTTTGCTTATGAAACAAAGAAGCAATGCGCTTTAACTTTGGTATTCGAAAAACAACCTTTAACAACCATTATGCAAATTCATCATCAAGCTTATCCATCAACAAATTGAAGATTTTTGATGAAGTGTTTGTCATCATCAAAAAGGGGGAGATTGAAAGTGCAAAGTGTCAAGAATAGCACTAGTATATCTTAGCCTATGTTTTGATGAAGACAATGTTCTAACAAAGCTTGAAGATGGCTCAATAATCAACATGCCTTATGCTCATTTGGTTATATCTAGACTATGAGATAAATTGAGTCTATAATCTAAGTAGTCTGGGATGTGTGCCGTAGTAAGTCAGTATAGGTTAGGTGAACCTAGATGCTAATATCTTAAACCATCATAATTGAACTACCATATTCATGAGATAAATCATCTAGTTAATCGTATGTTCATGCATATATCATACATGTTATTTGTGCATATTAGGCATAATATAAATGGTAAAACATGTATACATATTGCACATAACATATGAGAAGTTTGCCTTGTGAAACATATGCATAAATGCTCCAGTTAATCGATTAACATGTAAGCTTAATTGATTAACGTAACTGATTTTTTTGTTGAACATGTGGTTTCTGTTTTAACTGTTTTGGATGTCATTCTGTAAGTCCGTTAATCGATTAAATGGTAGTCTTAATCGATTAACGCGTCTGTTTTGTATTATACCTGAAATATGTTTCAGCTGTTGTAACTGCTTAACTGTTTAACTGTTTTTGCAACGACTTAAACCACTAGGTGAACCTAGATGCTAGTCTCTTAAGTCATCATAATTGAACTACCATATTCATGAGATAAATCATCTAGTTAATCGTATGTTCATGCATATATCATACATGTTACTTGTGCATATTATGCATAATATAAATGGTAAAACATGTATACATATTGCACATAACATTTGAAAAGTTTGCCTTGTGAAACATATGCATAAATGCTCCAGTTAATCGATTAACATGTAAGCTTAATCGATTAACGTAACTGATTTTCTGTTGAATATGTGTTTTCTGTTTTAACGGTTTTGGATGTCATTCTATGAGTCCGTTAATCGATTAAATGGTAGTCTTAATCGATTAACGCGTCTCTTCTATGTTATAACTGAAATTTGTTTCAATTGTTGTAACTGCTTAACTGTTAAACTGTTTTTGCAACGACTTAAACCACTTATTTACCATGCTATAAATATGAGGCTTTACTCAGAACTTATCAGCATTCATTCTATTTGTTTAGGACTGTATTAGAGAGCATTTGCATTCGTATTTTCACTGTTATTTTGCATGAGAGTTGCATGTGTGAGAAGAGAGATTATGTTGTTTTTCGTGTAACATGCTTTATGTTTATGCATAATTTCATATTCATTTGATATTGCTCACATGATCATGCATTAGATTCTGATTGAAAGAAACTTGTTGTATACTGAAATCTGATTAACTCACTTTTATATTGATGGCTTAACCGATTAGGATAAGGGTTAATCGTTACTTTACATTTTAATATCTTAGGCTTTATGTGCTTAGAATATCTAGATTTTAACGTGTGTTGTGTAGTCTGGATTTGTCTCTTTTTGTGAAATCACCATAGAGATTGAAGTTCTTCACCAAGGCATGGAGGTCTTGATTTGAGGATAAGATTCTTGGCTGGGGCTTGTTCGTGAGAAAGGTTTTATCAAGAGGCGAAAGGATAGAAGTCAAACCAGATTTTAGAGATCCTAGATTTCAAGAAGGGAGCATCCCTTGTGCTTGTAAATTGAATTGGTAACTGTATTTTAATTCAATATTGTGAAGAAATAAAATCTCCCTGATCCAGAAGGGGAGGCCTGGATGTAGTTTGCAGTGGACCGCAAACAAACCAGGATAAAAATCCTTTTGCACTGTACTTCCTTTCTTTCTTTATCTTTCTTTTGTTTCTTGCATTGATACACTGAATATATACTTGAGAATCTGGATATCTGTTTAATGCTATATAGTTAACACTTGTAGGCAAAAATATCTGAAATATATATGTTTAAAGTGTATCTTAATTGCCGTGAAGTTTGCTTATTCTGTTAATCTGCTCTGTAACTGTGTTAATGTGTTAATCGATTAAACCCTTATGTTAATCGTTTAACTGGACAGTTTTTCCAGTAGTTGGGTTGTTGTTAAAAAGCGGTAACTTTTAACCGCCACACCTATTAAACCCCCCCCTCTAGGTGTTCCTAGACCACTGATACCTGACAGGCATACCACTCCTTTGTTCATTTTAGATGATTTCAATAAAAATCAGTATGCTATACCGAACTATGGATTTCGGAACTTGTAATGCTCCTATTTTTTCTTTAATATATATTATCCAGGTGTAGTTGCACATTGGCTTTAAAAAAAAGAATTTATCTTGCTCTTACGTATCCATATGTTCAATACGGAAATCAAGAATATGTAATTCTGGTTTGAAAATAGTTAATTAGTTGATTTATTTGATTGAATTAAGATAATGTTTAAAATATAATGATTGCAGTTTAATGGAATTAATAACGTAAATATGGCATTGGTCGTCCACCTTCTTTTCACATTAAGCAAAACGTTAGAGACAACTCGAAAAATTTCATTAGTTAAAATATTTTAAAGGAAAAGCTTTATAATCGATATTTATAAGAGTAAATTACACTGATACCCTTTGAATTTTAGTAAAATTACACAAAATTTGTCTCCATAATATATCATATTTTGTTTAACTAAATTACACTTATCATCATTTTTATTTAAAATATAACACTTATTTATCATGTAGTGGTAGTCATTGTAATATATGCATATAAATTGAGAGGTTTTTGTACATGTAAAAAATGGAAGGGTGATTTGTGTAATTTCACTAAAACTTAGAGAGAATCATTGCAATTTACTCTATTTATAATTTTATTAGCAAAATAAACCATATAAAAATGATGATAAAAAATATAATGTTTATATAGCATTTTGGTAAAGTTAATATTAATAGAATATATTTAGAACACAAAGTATAGAAATCACATCATTCAGGTTATTCCCTGAGGCATATGAGAATGGGTAACAGTGTCTCGTCCCCTTTGGTCCCTTTTCACCCTAAGGCATTGCTAACATATGTACCATCATTTAGAAGAGGTTCTTGAAGAATACTAATATCTTCACCCTCATCTTTTAGAAAGTGGCCACATAACAGAAGAACAGCCCCATATAGAGATTCGTTGAGGTATATTAAATAAGGATGTTTGTGGGAGATATGTAAGATTCATCTTCTTGTTCTTTCAAAACTAAATTTAACTAATTGAACTCACAATAATTTTTTTTGCATCCATATTTGAAATAATCAATAAAGAATGATCATAATATGCTAATTTGAAGTATATTGACTTGTAAATTTATCTTTTTTGTAGTATGCAGGAGTGAATCTGAATAAAGATGATAGTCATTATTTTGTAACTAGCGGAATAATTGATACTTATAACCTACATGTCAAAACGCACACCAAATTATGGATGCCTATATATATATATATGAGGAGAGATCTGTTTACACTCAATTTTGTTTACACTAATTACAATCAATCTCAATCATTTATTATCTTAGATCTAACGGACCAAATGAGTAAATGTAATAAATGATGAGAGATAAAAAGAAATTTTTTAAATAACTTAGTGCATCAACCCATTTAGTCTATTGGATCTAAGAAAATAAATGGTTGAGATTGAGTATAATTAGTGTAAATAAAATTTGGATGTAAACGGATCCCTCCTCTATCTATATATATATTTATCAAATGGACGGGAGATTTTTCTTTTTTATTCATTTCCCTCATTTTTACTTTTAATACATGTCAATATATTGATTAGAAATATAATGATTTTTTCAACATTAATTAGGTCTACTAGCTAGTATTAACCGATAACATGATCGAAACATATACGATTTAGATTTTAACTAATGTTCTATTCACACTTAAAAATTGATACATACATTGCCCTATAATATTAAAATATTATAATACTTTCTTCAATAATGTGGTATAAAGGGATATTGTCTAATGTGTTTAAGGATTTATAAACTAATTTTAAAGAATTTAACAAAAGAAACAGTAGATATATGCTTTACACCTTATTTTTCTTTCTTAACGTTTCTTCAAGTACATCTGTGTGCATTTGGAGATGGTCAAACTTATTTTTTCACTAGATGAGTAAGATAACATCAACTTATGTATAAAGATCAACTTAGGGAACGACTTACGTGAGAATAATATATTATTGTGGAAAATGAGAACTACTAATATGGACAATTGAATCTTATTTGAATGGTTAAAATAAAAAAATTTATGCACATGACTATCATGGGACCAATAACTAACTTTTAATCCTAACAACTCATAATTGGTTATAAGACCCAAATTTATTATTGTCACAGATTTTATATGAAAATCATTCTTATTTGAATAATCATCAATATATATTTACAATCTCAATTTCTTATATCAAATTTATTTATTTTATCCATGAATGCAGGTAGATAAGACACGAAATAAAGGATGCACCAACTTGATATATCGAGGCTTCATACAGATTGACAAAAGCTTTCATGTTGGCACACCAGTGGGTGATGCATCTACTTATAATGGAAAACAGCGTGAAATGTTGGTTGAAATTTCCCATGTAAATATTATGATCTATTTAATTTCCTTGTTATTTACACAAATTAACATAATATATTTTCCTATAAATTAGGATAACGAAGAATTATTAATTCATTTGTTTCTTTTGCATTTTCAGGACCCAAAAACATAACAAAATGGTGGGTGACACTTCAAAATAAAAGTCTTGGATATTACCCGAAAATTTTATTTTCTAACTTGACCTTTGCAAATTTGGGTGGCTGGATTAGAATGACATCGATCCTTCAGGCATTCCTAGTCCTCCAATGGGATATGGGCACTTACCATATAACAATCTCTTACGGTCTTTCTATATTAGACAAATGCACTTCCAAAATGACACTAGGATAAATCATGGCCCATAAAATATTTATACGCCAAACCTTCTATGGACGGTAGTGGCTATGATGTAAAATATGAGGGGTGGAATGATGAAATCCAAGGATATACTATGTTGTTTGGGGGCCTGATGGAAACTGTGGTGAATAATTATTTATCTTGATATTTTAAAATTAAATAAAACAATAATTATCTATGTTTATGTTTTTTGAGCCAAACCTTGTATCTATATTATATCATTTGGATTCAAGTTCTATGTGTCATTCCTCATTTAACCCAAAAATGTGTAGTATCTAGCAATTATAATGTCAAAAATATGAGAATGTTAGCCTTCTGTCTAATAATTACATTAAAAATGTTAACTTCATTATATTGATGGTCTATCCATAGCATGTTCTTAAATTGTTTCACCAAATTGATGGTCTATTCTCAGCAGATTGTCAAACTGCTTCACGAAATCGTTAGTTACCTTTATCAAAATTTTGAACATTGGTTTGCTTGCTATTCGATAAAAAACAAGAAAAGATAGATAACTGTGAAATCCAATTTTGTCTAACCAAAATAAATTTTGAAATAATTTTTTTCATAATATAATAAAAAATAAAATACATAATAAAAACAAATTAATATGATACAAAAGTTTTAATCAAATTTAGTACAAAAATAATAATAAAGGAGATATTTGGTTTTGAAAAAACAATGTGTGTGAGTAAATAATATCAAATTTCTCATTCATATAAAAAGATGATTTAGATGACTTTAGTGGCCATATGCAACCTCAAAATCATACTAAGTGTTTTTTCATAATTGTATCCAAAATATTAAGATGATTGATTTGTTTTTCTATATAGTCACGTGCCAATTATCACTATAAATAGGGAATTAATGACATATAAAAAGCAAACAACAACTACCAAAAATTCATGTGAAAACACAGAGAAAAACCACAAAAGAGACAAAAAATAAAAGTGCTAAGAGAAACACCAGAGTCATAAGCATATTCAAGCATAGCCAAAAGACATAATGAGTCATAAGCATATTTACCAAATTTCGTTGTGATTGTATAATACTATCAATCATCAATTTCGAAGCTACATCAGTTATGTCATTTTCAACTTTTATTTCTCATTTTCTTGTCATTTTGACAATAATAATCATAAGTAATTATATTATAATAAATATATATTACAATTACTATTTTAATAACTATATGTCAAATATTATAATTACTATTTTAATAACTATATGTTATAATTATTTTTTTAATAAAAATCTATTCACAAAAAAAAATTACCATAATTTTAAGGTATGATATAGTGTGGAGTCATGTGTCTAAAAACCTCTGCTAGGGTTTAGCTTTCCCATCTTCTTGGAGCTCCAATCATGACTTCAACGGTTAAACCCCTCATTCCATGGAACTTCCTCTCTTGTTTGGAAGATTCTGTTCCAGCTCAAGTCACTTCAAAACCCCCTTCTCCAAAAATCAAGGATTCTTCTAATAAAATGTCCTTTGCTCAAGCTCTTAGGAGTTCATGTGATATTTCAATTTCACAGCTCCCCCAACCATGCATCAAAGGGGACGTAGTTGCGGTTAAAATCCCCGAGGATGACTACCAAGCGGGTTTACAGAGGTGTAAGACTCATCTTCATGGTCGTCTCATCTTCTCCAAGCGTGATACCCCTCTGAAATTTAATGAGCTTAAAGTGAAGTTGGCTTCTCTCTAAACCATGAGAGGTAAATTGAACATGATTTCTTTGGGAAAGGGGTTTCTATGACTTGTCATTTGCATCTGTGGAAGACATGAGAAATGTTTGTGCAGTGGGCTCTTGGAGTTTAAAGCCAGGGTTTTTGAGATTATCCTTGTGGACTCCAGATTTCAATCCCAACTTGCAAAAGCTCACTCACTCTCAGTGCTGGATTAAAATATTAAGCTTTCCAGAAGAATATTGGTGTGCTAGAATCATCTTTTCCATTGCAAGGGGGATTGGTACTCCGGTTTCATTGGATGATGCAACCTCAACCAGGTCGTTTGGCCACTTTGCCAGAGTATTGGTTGATATTGATCTCAAAGGATCCTTGCCTAATCAGATTCTTGCGGAAAGGGAAGGCTTTGCCTTCTTTGTTACAATAGATTATGAGAGTCTCCCTGAGTTTTGCCTAAGTTGTCAATCCATAGGCCATTTGGCTTCTAAATGTCGAAAAAACAAGAAGGGGGGAGTGAAGGAGGTGGTTAAGCCACCACCAGTTAAGAAGGCCCATAACTTGAGTAGTAATGCTAAAGCCATCCCTGTGGATGACCTTGTTATCAACCGGGAAATAGATAATGCAATTCATCCAGATTTTGGAAATTTGGAGAGAGTTGGTAATCCTCCTCAAGAGGAGAACCCGTAGTTGAATTTGGTTCAGGAGGAGGAATCTGAGGAGGACTTTGTTGACACTAGAGTGGAGTGCTCAGTGGGCAGGGAAAATCACAATGGTACAACCAACATCATGCATCATCTACAGGATGAAGAATTTGTTGTTCAAACTCAGGATCAACTTGAAAATTTGGCTGCTGCCAAGGATTCCAAAATTCTGGGTCGCCTCTGGGCAGATGAGGATGAAACAGAAGATAACGAAAATTGAAACTTTACCAAGGTCTTATCTAAATCTCAAAAGAAGAAGTTGAAGAAGAAGAATAGTCTTGAGAAGATTTATTTTACCCGAAGGGGTGGCTATCTCAATATTTCCCAATGAAGGTTCTTTACTGGAATTGTAGGGGATTGGGTAATTCAAATACTAAACTAGTTTTGAAGAAGCTTTGCTTTATAAATAAGATGGATATTGTGTTTATCTCTGAACCAATGATCCAATCTTCCAAAATTAACTCTCATCCTTTTGGGCTAATTTAAACTTAAAACTCTTTCTAGTCAGTAACAGAGACCTCATGCTACCTAATATATGGGGTCTCTCAGATTGGACATTAATCTTGTTGTCATTGCCTCCTCTGCTTAACAAATTTCCATTTATGTAGTTTTTGAGAATCAACAGGTTTTCATTAGTGCCATTTATGCTCATACAAATTACCTCAAACGCAGAGATTTGTGGGCTGAGTTATTAGCTTTAATGTCTTCTTCCCCTGGCTCTTGGTGTTGCATTGGAGATTTCAATGTTGTGTTGGGGGCTAATGAATGAAGAGGGAATCATCTGCCTAATAGAGTGGCTTGTGATGATTTTAAAAGTTTTACTGATGATGGCATCCTCACTCATATCCTCACCAAGGGGGCTGAGTTTACATGGTCTAATAGAAGAAAAGGTCATGCTCATACTGAAAAGAGACTTGATAGAGCAATTTGTAATGATAGTTGTCTATCCTCTTGGAGTCATACTTCCTGTTGTTCCATGCCTAGACTCTCATCTAATCATCACCCCATCATGATCTGCTTTGATAATGCTTCCTTTAGTAAGTTGGTTCCTTTCAGATTCCATTATATGTGGCTTCAACACTCTAGGCTTAAAAAAGTGGTGGAGGATGTTTGGAGAACAAACATAGTTGGTTGTCCTATGTTTATTTTTGCTATAAAGCTCAAAATTATAAAAGTTGCTCTTAGAACTTGGAACATTGAGGTGTTTGGGAACATTCATGTTAGAGTTAAGTCTGCTTTATCTAAGGTGGAAGAAATTCATAATAATATCAATGCCCTGGGTCAGGATACTGATTTGCTTGAGCAGGAAGAAATGGCTCAAAAAGATCTTCATGATGCTGTGAACATTGAAGATGACTTTTGGAAGGAGAAAGCCCGAATCAATTGGCACTCAAAGGGGGACAGAAACACTTCTTACTTCCATAAACTTGCTAGAATAAGGCATACTACTAAGGCTATGACTCTGCTTAGAAATGGGAACCAACTTATGCTTGATCAGTCTGATATTGCTAGCCATGTTCTTCAATACTTCACTGATTTGTATGCTTCTCAAAAATCTATTATGCCTAATGCTTTAATTAATTCTGCCACCCCCAATATGGTTTCTCAAGAAGATAATCTAATGCTTACCATAATCCCTCTGCCTGAGGAGATTAAAGCAGTTGTGTTTGCTTTGAAAGGGGAAGGGGCTCCTGGTCCTGATGGTTTTGGTGGCAACTTCTTCCAGTTTTTTTGGGACACAATTGGGCTTGATGTGTGCAACTCAGTTTCTCAGTTTTTCCTGCAAAATTGGTTGCTTCCTAATATCAACTCCAACTCAGTGGTTCTTATTCCCAAGTTCCCTGGCGCTAACAAGATTGAGGACTTCAGGTCTATTGCTTTAGCCAATTTCCAATTCAAGATAATCACAAAAGTGCTAGCTGAAAGGTTTGCCTCTGTTGCTCCCAAAATCATTTCTAGTCAACAAAGAGACTTCCTAAAGAATAGACACATTCATGATTGCATCTGCCTTGCCTCTAAGGGGATTAATCTGCTTGATCATAAAGTGTTTGGTGGGAATTTGGCTCTGAAACTGGACATCAAGAAGGTCGTTGACACTATAGACGGGCAATTCTTGATGAACACCCTTAGAGCCTTTGGGTTTAATATCACTTTCATCAACTGGATCTTTACAAATCTCAATTCTGCTAAGCTGTCAATTTCAGTAAATGGTCAGAGTGTTGGTTTCTTCAGTTGCAAGAGAGGGGTCAGGCAAGGGGATCCTCTTTCCCCTCTTCTTTTTTGCATGGCTGAGGATGTGTTGAGTCGTGGTTTACCCAAGCTGCTTCATAAGAGGAAAATTTCCTTCATCTCTGGGCCTAGGGAGATTCAAATCACAAGCCATGTCCTTTATGTTGATGACATTTTAGTCTTCTGCAAAGGCATCAAAAGGGAAATCCTGGTGCTAAAAGATCTTTTCACTCAGAATGCTCAAGCTTCAGGCCAAATTCTAAATTTAAACAAATGCAAATTCTACTCTACTCAAGCTTCTGCAAGGAAAGTTCTCCATCTATCTGACTGGTTGGGCTTCAATGTAGGTCAGCTGCCTTTTACATACTTGGGTGTGCCCATTTTTAAGGGCAAACCTAAAACCCAGCATCTGCAGCCTATAGCAGACAGAATATCTAGCAAAATTTCTAAATGGAAAGGATCCTCTCTATCTATTATGGGTAGAGTTCAGCTAGTTAAGTCTATTATTCAGAGCATGCTAATGTTTAGCTTTCATGTCTACTTCTAGCATATTAAACTTAGGAAATTGGTTGATACATCTATGAGAAACTTCATCTGGTCTGGTGATGCTAAGGCCAGGAAGCTCTGCACTGTCCCTTTGCATCAGGTTTGCAGCCCTGAAAAAGAGAGTGGTATAGGGCTTAGATCAATCTCTGCCTTGAATCAAGCTGCCCTGCTCAAGTTAGCCTGGACCATGCAATCCTCCACTGATGAATGGGCTGTTTTTTATAGATCCAAATTCCTTAAGGGTGGCAAGCCCTCTACTGTTTACATCAAATCCTCTGTTTGGCCTGGGTTAAAGAACATATGGCAAACAGTGGCTGACAATTCTATTTGGATTATTGGAAATGGTTTGAGGATCAACTATTGGCTTGATAATTGGTCTGGAGCACCTTTGGCTGATCACTTGAGCATTCCAGCTTGCATTCATTCTGAGTTATCTGCTTTAGTTGTTGACTTTACTCAGGGATCTAAATGGGTAATTCCTGAATGTTTGGCTAGGCTTCACCCTCAGATTGTTCAAATTATTACTAGCATCCCTTTATCAATTGAGGATCAACCAGACAAGATTATGTGGTAGCATTTCTTCTAATGGATTGCTTAATTTGCATGATGCTTACAACTTCATAAAGCCAAGACAAAACCAGTTGAATTGGTGCAAGCTAATCTGGTCCACTGTTGTCCCTCCATCTAAATATTTTACAACGTGGAGATTATTTCTAAACAAAATGCCAACATATGAAAATTTGAAGAAAATGTCTCTGCAGATGGTTTCTAAATGCAATTTGTGTAATGTGGTAGAGGAGTCTTCAAAACATATCTTCTTCTCCTGTCCTTTTGCCTCTTTCCTTTGGGACTGGCTTGATAATTTTATTAGGATCCACCTTAACAGATCTTCAATAGAATGTTTGTTGCCTTCTATCCCCAAGCATTGGAGCCCTCAGCTTACAGAAACTGTAGTTTCTTGCATAGTGAACACCATATCAACAATATGGTTCTGTAGAAATAGGATGAGATTTGATAGCCAAAGAGTTAGACCTCATCAAGCCATTTCCAGAATCAAAGCTGACTATGCTCTTTGTGGTAATGCTTCTCCCTTATGTGATAATCCTTACCTGCAGGATTTTTACATTTTGCGATCTTTAAATGTCTAGTGTCACCTAAGCAAAGCTCCTAGAATCATAGAGGTTATTTGGTTCCCCCCCAGACCTAGTTGGATAAAAATCAACACTGATGGGGCAGCTCATGGTACCCCTGGCCATGCAGGAGGTGGTGGTGTTTTTCGTGATAGTTCAGGTGCTATACAGAGCTGTTTTGCAGCTTATTTTGCCATTCAAAACTCTTTGTATGCAGAGTTCATGACTGCAATTTTTGTTATTCGGATAGCTCACAGGAAGGGTTGGAAGTATATTTGGCTTGAGTGTGACTCTTCTTTGGTTGTGGGTATGTTCAAAGGAAATCATGCGGTTCCATGGAAGCTTGCTAACAACTGGAAAAAGTGTTGTGCCATTTGTAACGCCCTGAAAAATACTTCTTAAAAACATTGCGGAAAAATGGGTAAATTTTTTTTTGAATAAAGAGATTGTATAAAATTGTTTCCTTTTAAAACCTTCCTTTTCC
>NW_017727841.1:72561-72966 GCF_001865875.1 Lupinus angustifolius
CGATCGGTTCCCTCAGGAACAGTCCTACCCGGACCTAGGTCGTACAAACGCTTTTAGGGCATCCATCTCATCGATCTCGAATGCAATCCCGGGCTTGTCAGTGATTGCCTAGTTTGGCCTGTGAGAACTTTCCGGTCCAACAGGGTACCTCCCCAGGAATACAAGGGACTCGTCTCACCCAGACTCTCCCTCAAGACACTGTTAGCGAATCACCGTCCAATCAGTGACGTCCCTGCTTACATCACGGTGCTCTAAGACGTCCCGTCATTTCATCTCCACTACTTCATGGTCACAATGCAATGCATTCTTAATCAAAATCAAATGCAAATGTATTAATCAAACACATGATCGACCCATCCTTAAGCCATCTCCCGACAAGGAATGCTTCTCGTGGGACCCGATAGT
>NW_017727841.1:73066-73942 GCF_001865875.1 Lupinus angustifolius
TCAATCACAACAACCCATCACCGAATACTCCTGGACGGTCACATGACCAAGCCTCTTACGGTCGGTCGATCGTTGTTCAGTGATATCATGTATCCTTACTAGGGTACCCCCCTAGTTCACGACCTCAAGTCGGATACTTGCCCAACAAGGCATAAACACAAACAATGCTTTCATACCTTTGTGGAGTCATGCTTCACATCTAAGACATGATCTCATTCCACAACCTTTATATCACAACACACCCTACCCAGGTTCATCACATTGTTCTCAATATCATTTTATTTCAATCTTCCCACACCGTCCCTCGCCCAAGCGGGGACCAGTCGCTCAAGCGACAATTCCTCTTTAAATCCTAAATCAACTAGAGCTTTCCTCGCCCAGGCGAAGGTATTATCGCCCAAGCGAGGTCTCTTCTCGCCCAGGCGAGAGAGTTCTAGAAACTCCTTAAGTTCTGGATTTTTTTTTCGCCCAATCGAGTTTTTGCTCGTCCGGGGGACTTTTGCTCGCCCCGGCGACGCCTTGTTCGCCCAGGCGAAAATCCCGGGAATTTTTTTTTTTTCGCCCAATCGGGTTTTTGCTCGCCCAGGCAATAGAAACTGGACAGAATTCCAATTTTTGCCCATTTTGACAACCGAAACACATTTAAACATGGTTTTTTCAAACACCTGCACCCAGAACAGTTCCCAACAACATTCATATACAATATTCAACATATTTCATATACAATATTCAACATATTTCATATACAATATTCAACATATTTCATATACAATATTCAACATATTTCATCAACAATCATATATATTCAAAACATTCAAACATACAAAATCTTGGGTTTCTAAAAACCCAATTTAACTCCAAAACCTTTGAGATGGT
>NW_017727841.1:74042-90075 GCF_001865875.1 Lupinus angustifolius
TAATACAACATTATAACAACTCTATGAACACAAGTTGTTCATGTTTTCAACAAAATATTTTTGTGAGTTCAAGAACCACATCATTTTCGGTTTTTGAAGAGAAAATGAGTTAGAAGGCGTTTTAGAAAATTTCAACGGTTGAATATGTTCTTGACATACTCATGAACGACATACTTAAATCTCATCAACATCCATTGGTTGAATGTTGAGAGATCAAGGATTGAAGATGCAAGAAGAAATGAGAAAATGAGAGAAAAGATGAAGAGAGATTTACCTTCTCTTTGAAAATGCCAAAGTGAGTGAGTGAAGTGTGAAGTGTGAGGATTTAAGGAGAGATGGAAATCAGATTTCTCTCTAGGCAATCATCAAAGAAATCCATAGGGTGGCTAATGAGATCATGAGATATTTGAGAAAGTGATGGGAGATTTGCTTTATGGAAGTCAACTCTCACATCCCAATGCAAAATGATCACCTTGCGGACACGTGCGATAAACATGCCCAAGTATTATCGGCCAATACTCGATCGGATATTATAAATCGCCCGATCCTAATATCCGATTAGAATTTCGAATTTCGGCATTCCGAGTGAAAAATATTTAGAAAGTAAGTATGGGTGTATTCAGGGTCTATATTGACTCAAAATTAAATTACGAATCCAACGGCGCGATCGGAATTCGATTCCAAGTTACAGAACTCAAAAAGACACGTTTTGAGCCGTACCGGACGGATTTCGGCCCCGACAGTGGTCCAGAACCGACTGTCTCCAAAAATTACCACAAAATCGGAAATAAAATTTCAAGAATAAAACTCAACTAGAGTTTCGTCTAATTCTTTACCGACAATTCCCAGAAGTTCATTTTCGAATATATAATTAATGAAAATATTAGTAAAATCTTATAATTCAAACTCGTAAAATTCGCGGTGTTACACCATTATTTCACAAACTAACTTTCGGGTATCCCACATCTTCAGGGAAGGGAATGTTTATGCTGATAAATTGGTTGCTTTTGGTGTTTTATCTAAGGCTGATACTTGGTGAGATACTCCTCCTGATTTTCTGGTGCAAGAAATTGCTAGGAATAGGACTGGTTTGCCTAGTTATAGGTTTAAGAACTTTTAACTTGTGTTTTTTTCTTGGCTCTTTGGTCTCTTGTACTCCTTATAATCATCTTTTAATATATTTTGGGTGTACTGCCACCCTTTTGCCAAAAAAAAAAGAAGGTATGATATAGTGTCGGACATGAAGATTGTAATTCATTTTCTTAAAATTGATGTGCAACTAAGTACATCTTTCTAAAAACCTTAAAAAATAAAAAGGATGAAATCTTGACTAAGCTCCCACTCCTTAATATGTGATACGATATCGGATATTAGGGTTATGCTTCACTCGTTTAAGTGGGATGATAGATTTTGATCAAATTAATTTTTAAAATTAAAACAAACATAACCAAGAAACCATTTTCTTTGAACTAAGTAGTTTTGAATTCCTAATACTCCTATAGATACGAGGGACCAAGACCTTATCTAGTCAGACACAACAAAAAATAAAAATATTTTTTCTATTTTGAATAAATAAAATAATCAAACAATTTTCGGAGTATAAGTTAGTTCATACAATTACCGAGAGTAGCGTCTAGCTAGAATGAGCATAGAGAATGCTAATAAATTCCACAGTCTATAACCAATTTATGAGCCCAAATTTCTAATTTAAAGACTAGTGCAATTCAAAAGTGGGAAATAATAGGATTTATTTGTTTTGACCATAAAAACATTGTGAGGGGTGACGACTCCAAAATTGTCATGTAAATGATGCTCTGCCAAAAATCGGGGCGCGGCATAAATATGAGGATGAAATTATTCTAGTATGTTTAGAGAATACACAAGGGTGACTCCAAGCCAGTTATCACACCAAAAGTTCGTTTTGACACCATTTCCAACCAAACTTGAAAAATTCTCGTGAGCAAAGTGCTAGTTTGTTTTTATGCATGGCCAGATAGAAGACTTGAAGTGTCTAGATGGTATTACAAAACCTTTACCAAATCCTTGTCTATAGAATTCAGCTCATGAGTGAGAAGTAGAAAGCATATCCCAAGTCAGTTTAAGAATTGCAGCTTTGTTTAAAGTTTTGATAGATCTAAGACCCAAGCCTCCAACTTTGGTTGGCAGACAAACCTGTTTCCAGGTTACATGTTATCATGTTTTATTGAAAACTAATATATCTTATACTATTTTATTGGAAACGAATTTATCTTGTCCTGTTTTATTGGAAACGAAACTATATATCCTATATTTTACTAAAAACGAAGTCATATATCCTATATTTTATTGAAAACGAATCGGATACATATCTTTCACGAATCCGAGCGTATCCGTGTCGGATACGTATCGGACACCGACACATGAGGGTGTTTGACGAATCTATGCTTCACAGCTGTTGTGTACATAACGTGCATATAATGAATAACATACATCTTTAAAATTATGTAGCAAGTAAGAAAGATATAATAAAAATTCTCAAATGCAACAATACTCATGTAACTTCTGAAACGTACTAAGAAATTTAGTGTAGAAGGATTATAAAAAATTAGATAATAAGAATAAAAAAGTTAGATGTTAAGAATAAAATGGTTAGATATTAAGAAGGATAATTTTTCTTTTTTATTCATTTCCTTCATTTTTACGTTTAATACACGTCAACGTATTGAATAGAAATATATTGATTTTGTTAATATTAATTAGGTCTATTGGCTGCTATTAATAGATAACCTCATCGAAACATATACGATATAGATTTTAATAACATTAATATTTTACCAATGTTATATTTATCTATCTATTTACAACATAACAAAATAATCTCCCACTATCTCATTAATTGCCACTATCTCATCTTTCATGCCATCTCATCAATGTCACATGTCATCTCCTCCTTCATTTTTCTCCTCCTAAATGGTTCCATGGTAATCATATGTATTTTCCCACATTATATTTGTCATTTCTTAACAATTATTGCATTTAATAAATAGTTATTGCATTTTGTATGGATACATCTATTTATTATATAACAAAATAAACTCTCACTACTTCATCATTATCATCCAGATTCATTTTTTTCTCCAAATTCATTTCATTTCATTATGTTTCTTTATTATCGTCATTTTTCTTTCTCTTTCAATCATCCTCTTTAAAATGCATTTTTTTATATATTTCGTAGATCTGATGTTTAATACATTTTTCATTGAATTTTTGGTTTATTTTGTAGATTTGTTCTTATTTTATCATTGATTTTTGGTATAATTTTTCATTGATTTCCTTATTTTATAGACGCAATCTCACTAATTTCATTATTTTGTAGATATATTCTTCCAGCGATTTTCTCCTTTAGCGTTTGATAAGCAAATGTATATTCCTCAAGGAAGATCAAACCTTCAAAACCTATGGTATATACTCAATCTACATTATACTATACGTTCACTTCCAATATTACATTTATTTGTCTTTTATTTTTGTTAATAATATATTTATCTCCTCATCTTATCTCATTGTTGTCCTTTTCTCTCTTTATTTATAATTTGGTTCTCCCCTGAAACATCTCTGCTATTTAATTTTCTCTATCCGCATCTCTTATCTTTTTTATACATTTTTTATTCAAAGAATCATTATTTTAATTTTTTGTTTTTCATTTTCAGAAACACCTAGAATGTATCATTCTCTAAAATAAGGTAAAAATCATGGTTAGTTATTGGTACCTTCATTTTTGGCTTCAACATTAGTTATTCTATCACTTATGAGTTTTGTATTTTATTTTCTCTATTCTATGATTTTTAATATAAATGTTGTTTAATACATTCATTACCTTATTTAATTGTTTGCTTAGAAATTTGTATTGTTTGAGTTGTCAACAACACAATATAATATTTTTGTTCTATGTTTCTCGATTTTTAGCATTCTTATATATGAAGAAGAATAATGTCTCCATTTTTATTTGATTTATATATTTTTTAATTTATTTATGATTTCCAAATTTTAAGCAATTCTCATTATGAACATAAATTTGTAGAATTATAACTAATAAATTTTGATTGTGATAATCAATTGAATAAATTTATATTTTGTTTAAATTATTTATGATTTCTAAATATTAGGCAATGTTAATTATGTAGATAAAAGTTTTGAATTATTACTAATAATTGTGTCAATCATAATTAATTTTATTTATATTTTATTTTATTTGAACATCATAAATAATATAATATATGATTCAAAACTCAAGTAAAAATAAAATAGTTTGAAATTTTTTGTATAGGTTACAGAAATAGAATATATAAATTTGCGAATCAGTTACAAAACAAAAAGAATCAATTACCAACATAAATCAAAACATATTAGAAAAAACCGTAATTATAAATTATGATGTAATATAACATACATCAATCGTTATAAACATGTATTAATTATGATTTAGTTTCTAAGTTAAAATTATGTATTAAAGTTGTTATGAAATTTAAAAAAATATTTTAAATACATTAAATAGAATATATTGTAATTACATATTTAAATAGATCTTAAAATGTTATCAATTAATATTATATAATCATTTTTAAAACATAATTAGTAGAAAACCAATCTTATTACTAATAGAAAGAATAAACTATGATATTATAATTAATATAGAAATCTATTGAAATTTTTCTTCACATAAAAATGATAGACAATGAATTTATTGCATAAAACTAACAAATTTTAATACTAATTAGAAGAAATGTAGGTAGTCCCCTTACGTTCCTGGACTTAAGGAATTTGGAGCATTAATAAAGAACTAAGAAATTTGGAGCAATAATAACGATGTTTGAGAGTCATAAGATGATATGATGGTTAAGGTGAAAGAGTTTAAGAAATAAGATGGATGAAGTTGTGGGTTCGAGTCTCACCCATAGCAAACTTAAAACAATAAAAAATGAGTTACAATGTGTTTTGATTGTTAGAGGTGGAGTGAATGAGATTTAAGGTTCGATTATCACTCACAACAAATACTAACAAACTAATTATTATTAATTGAAAGAATGTGTTATCATATTACAATTAATAAGGAAATCGTTTGTTATTATGTCTCGCATAAAAATGATAGACATTGAATTTATTTCTTAAAAATAACAATTTTTAATACTAATTATTTAAATAAAATTTAAAACATTCTCATTTAATTATTTTTTTAAAATTTAATATTATAAATCCAATCTTATTATTAATAGAGTGAACTATGATATTAAAATTAATAAAGAAATATCTTGATATTTAATTTATTTCATAAAAATAATTATTTTTAATATTAATCAGAAGAAAAATTGATAATTCCTAAGTGTTTCCTTTCTTGTAATTAAGGAATTGGGGGTACTATTTATGAAGTGGAAATCCACTTACTCAAGAGTAAGTTTTTTACACTTACTCCAAAAGTAAAATTTTGACACTGACTCTAAAAGTAAAATTTTACACTTACTCGAAGAGCAAGTTTTTTATAGTTACTCCTCATCTTAGCCATCAATTATAGGGATAACTAATGGTTTAAATCTACTTATCAATTTAAATCATTGGATTTCCCTATAATTGATGGTTATGATGGATAGTTGAAGTAAGTGGGTCTCTCCTCTTAATTATGATGATTTAGTTTCTATTTTAAAATTATGTATTAAAGTTGTTAGGAAAATTTGAAAAGATATTTCAATTATAGCAAAATGGAATATGTAGTAATTGCACATTTAAATAGATTTTAAAATATTCTCAATTGATATCATTTATTCATTTTATGTGTCATATCTCATTCTATATTGATCATTGAAATATTATTGTATAAAAATTGTACGGATGAAGACATATAATCAAGACAATAATACAATTTTAAAACATAATAATAAACTATTGTAATTGTATATAATCGCTAACACAAAAAATATAATAACATTAGTATGTATTAGTTAAATTAGATTATTTATTTTTTCTTTACAATTCTCATAACTACTTCATTCCCTACCTAATGACATATACATTTGTTAATTTTGATAATCCAATAGATGTCATAGTTCAAAGTACTTATCTAGATCTACATGACCACTAGAAAAATGAAGAGTTTTTATAACCAATGATAATACTTGCTTCAACTATTGAAATTATTGAACAAATAAATAAAAAAATTTAGTTTAATTCCAAATAAAAAATTTATAATTCAATTCAATCAGTTATTAAGTTGAAGAAAATATTTCTAAACTTCATAATATTAGGTGATAAAAATGAATACAATAGTTGTGATTCTATTTATGTGTGTAATACTAATGAGGACCAAAATTCAACTTATTAACTCACTAATTTTTAAATGCATTTATAATTTTTTATCTTCCTGATCATTTTTTTGCTGAACACTAGTGCAAAAGCACTACCAATTTATTAATGCAGAAAGAACATAACAGAGAAAACAGTGTGCAACACTAAAACATGTTTCAAAATCGGTAATTCGACAAACTAGATTTATTCCTAAGATAATCTGGTTTAATGCAATCCGGAATGGAAGTCCACCAAGTATCCGTTCTGGTCGTAATCCATAAAGAAGCCAATTTATCAGCACAAGCATTTCCTTCTCCGTGGATGTGAGTAATTCTTAGATTCATTTGCCTTGAAAGGTGCCTGCAATGGGCCCAATTACGAAGTAGCTTCCAACGAACCATAGAGCCATCTTTGAAGATATCAACGACTAGGGAAGAGTCGCATTCCAACCAGATGCTCATCCAACCTTTGCGATGGGCTATCTCAATAGCCATGATGGCAGCAAGCAACTCAGCAAAAAGGGAATTCTGGATTCCGTAGTAAGAAGCAAAGCAACCCAACAAATCACCACTGTTGTTTCTAAAAATCGCACCCCCTCTAGCATGACCCGGAGAGCCATGCGTCGCCCCATCGGTGTTTATTTTGATCCAGCCTGGTTGGGGATGATGCCAAAGAACCTCCAAAATACTTGGAGCTTTGTTATAGTTGATTTTAACTTCCCACTGTTTGAAGATGTTAAATTCAAACAGGTTTGCCTTTGCACAGTTATTAGTTGTGTTGCCAGTAAGAGCAGTTGTCACCTTAATTCTTGATATTACCTGTCCAGAAGAGAGGTTGATGTCATCAAACCTAGCCTTGTTCCTGCAGAACCAAATAGAAGAAACCAGATTAACTATCCCTGCAATCACCAACTCCTTAAGCTGAGGGCTCCAACTCTTGTTGCAGCTAGCAAGAATAGATGAAGTTGTACTTGTGTCAATAGTGCATCTGAAAATAGAAGAAAGCCAATTCCAAATAGAGGTAGCAAAGGAGCAGTGAAAAAATAGGTGATCAGATGTTTCTTCTGCTGCCCTGCAAAGACTGCACCTAGAAACTATGTGCAACCCTCTTTTTTGCAAATTATCATCTATAGGCATCCTACTTTTGTGAAGTCTCCAGAAAATGAAAGATTTGGAAGGAGGGATGTGATTTGACCAAATTAGCTTACACCATGAGGGCTCCTGAGAGGGGGTGGTGCACCAATTGAAGGCATCCTTCATAGATAAAGAACCATCAGTTGAATGCTACCACACCAGCATATCCTGCTTGAAATTAGGGGAGATAGAAATGCTTGTAATATCCTTGATTGTGTGAGGATGAGAGTCAGCCATCCATCTAGGAATAATCCAATGATTGTGATGGATGAAGTCTGCCACAGAGGCATATAAGACCACCTGGATTTTAGGAGGAATGTTGAGGGAATCCACCAAGGGGTACCAACCCAGTTATCTTTCGAGAAACTGATCAATTTACCATCCCCAACTAGCCAAATTGAGTTGGAGTTAGCACACTTCCAATTTGCCTTGATGTCAGGCTAGATAGAGGACTTCACATACTTGGAGATAGGTCTACCAGCTTTATGAAACCTGTGCTTAAAGAATATAGCCCACTCATCCTTAGAGGCAATCGAATTCCAAGTAAGCTTTAGTAGGGCAGCTTGATTCATAGCTCTCATGGGTCTAATTCCCAAACCACCCTCTTTGTAAGGACTATAAACTTGGTGCCAAGCCACAGTAACTAGTTTCCTAGTTTTAGTGTCCCCTGACCAAATGAAGTTTCTAATACAAGTGTCAATGTGCTTCAGGAGTTGGATAGGCCAAGAGTAAACCTGAAAAGTGTACAAAAGCATGATGTGGATTACTGATTTCACAAGCTCTAATCTTCCCATAATAGATAGGGAGAAGCCTTTCCATTTGGCAAGGTTGTTAACAATTTTGTCTGCAATTGGTTGAAGATGTATTCTCCTAGGCTTTCCTTTGAAAATAGGAACACCTAGATAGTTGAAGGGGATTGAGCCAGTAGAAAATCCCAACCAGGAGCAGAGATTCGAGACTTTCCTAGTAGAAGCTTGAACACTGAAGAACTTGCATTTATTAGGATTAATGATTTGCCCTGAAGCTTGAGCATACTCATGGATCAAACCTTGCAGAGCTTCCAACTCTCTTTTGATGCCTTTACAAAAGATCAATATGACGTCTGCATAAAGAACATGTGAAGGAGTAGTCAGCTTGCCTGGTCCAGAGATAAGACTAATTTTCCTCTCCCTCATCAACTTGGAGATACCTCTACTAAGAACATCATCTACAATACAGAAAAGAAGGGGGGAAAGAGGATCACCCTGCCTCACCCCTCTTTTGCAACTGAAAAATCTCACACTTTGGCCATTTATCTCAATGGACAATTTAGCATAATGTAAGATGACTTTGATCCACTTTTTGAATTTATCACTAAAGCCAAAGGCTGCTAAAGTAGCCAACAAGAAATCCCAATCAAGAGTAAAGGCTTTCTTGATGTCAAGCTTGATTGCTAAGTTTCCTCCAAAGGATTTGTGATCAAGAAGGTTTATAGCTTCAGAGGCAATACATATGCACTCTTGAATGTGTCTGCCTTTGATGAAGCCTCTCTAGTTATGGGAGATAATTTTAGAAGTAATACTAGCAAGCCTATCAGTAAGGACCTTTGTTATAATTTTAAACTGCAAGTTTGCTAAGGCAATGGGCCTAAACTCATCAATTTTGTCTGCACCAGGAGTTTTTGGAATCAAAATCACTTTGATGGAGTTTAGATTAGGCAGTAACCAGTCATGTGTGAAGAACTGGATGACTGAGTTGCACACATCAGGACCAACTATATCCCAAAACACTTAGAAGAAGCAACCTCTAAATCCATCAGGACCAAGGGCCCCCTCACCATTAAAGCCAAAAACTGCCTCTTTTATTTCCTCCACCAAAGGAACCCTAGACAACATGTCATTGTCCCCCTCACTAACCAACCTAGGAACCACCGAGTCTGTGAGGCTATTAGAAGCAGTAGAATTAGGAGAAGCATATAGGTCAGTATAGTAAGATAAGACATGATTTGAAATATCATGAGGGTCTAATAGGACATTGTCCCCATCCTTAAGCAGGGTTAGAGCTTTAGTACCCTGCCTAATTTTTGCTATTTTGTGAAAGAAGTTGGTGTTCCTATCACCACAAGTGTACCACTTCAATCTGGATTTTTCTCTCCGGAATTCTTCCTCCACCAGTAGGGCATCCAGCAGGTCCTTCTGAGCTAATTACTCTTGGTCAATCAAGTCTTGGTTTTGCCCAAAGTCACTCATACATTCCTGCACAGAATCCAAAGAGGCTAGAGCCTCAGACACTCTCAAGTGAACATTACCAAAAACAGATTTGTTCCAAACTCTCAACTCCTTCTTTAGAGACTTTAATTTCTGAGACAAAACAAACATTGGGAAACCCACTACCCTAGTACTCCAGACCTCTTCAACCAATCTCCTACAATCAGAATGCATAGTCCACATTTTATGAAACCTAAAAGGAACCTTTCTTATAGCATGGGAATCGTTACAGGAAATTAACAAATGGTGGTGATCAGAACACAGTCTTGGCAGGGAACAACAGGAAGTGTGGTTCCAAGCAGCAAGCCAATCATCATTACATAAGCTTCTATCAAGCCTCTTTTCAGTAAGAGCAAGCCCTCTTCTCCTGTTAGACCAGGTATAATTAGCCCCTCTGGTCAGAATGTGGGTAAGACAAGCATCCTCAGTGAACATTTTGAACTCCTCACAAGGAAATCTAGCAGGCAGGGTGGAGCCTCTGCATTCATTTGCACCAAGCACTACATTGAAATCACCAACACAACACTAAGGGTCAGGATGGTTATTTAGTAGGTCTTGAATTTCAGACCAGAGATGTCTCCTTTGACTATATTGAGTATGTGTATACACAACAAACATAAAAAATTGATGATTCTCTAAATCAAGAGAGAAAGAGAATTGCTGACTTGAATTAGCAATAATCATAGGGTTGATATTGACATTACAGAGCCCATAGAGATTGGAGATTTGGTTACCTCTATCATTAACTAGAAACAACTTCAGATTAAGCTTAGACCAAAAGACTTGATTTATTTTTTCCGAAGGGATCTTAGGTTCTGGAAAAAAAAACCAAATCCGGATTATGCAAACTACAGAGATTCCTTAGATCCAATCTTGTTTTAGAATTCCCTAACCCTCTGCAATTCCAATATATCACCTTCATTAGGAAGAATTTATGTAGCTACCCCTTCAGGTAAGTGAATCCTCTCTTGGCTATTTTTCTTCTTGATTTTTTTCTTTTGAGACTTGGACAAGACCTTGGTGAAATATTCCTCTACTTCTGCCCCATCCTCATCCCCCCAGAACTTTTCCAACAATTGGGAATCTTTAGCTGCTATAGGATTCTCCATTTTATTGGGTGACAGGACCTCAAAATTATCTTGGGGCGCACCGTGATGATTCCCATCCTCCGTATGAGTATCTCTTTCAGAACCCTGGATTTCCTCCTCCGATGAAGACTCACTTAAGTGAGCTACATTTTCCCTAGAGAGGACCAGTTTTTCCAGTCCCCCCAGGTTAGAACCTTCACTTTTCTCTATGCCGAGATTGTTTGTGAACTCATTGAAAGGCGGGGGTGAGGGAGTCTTCCTTGGAGGAACATCTAAAGTAGGAGGGGAGGGACTTCAAGCACCCTCAATTTTCTAGGCAAAGGCTTCGGGAGCTCCTCCCTATTCTCTTTATTGGCAGACTTGCGACAGTTTGAGGCAAGATGCCCAATGGAATTGCACCCAAAACAGAAATTGGGGATATTTTCATATTCAATATAATCCAAAAAAGCAAACCCTTCACATTTAACAAGGATTTGGTTGGGCAGAGTAGCCTTAAGGTCAATGTCCACTAGAACTCTAGCAAAGTGACCAAATGTTCTATTACATGTTGCTACTTCCAAGGAAATGGGAGTGCCAATACCCCCTGCTATGGAGAAAAGAATTTTAGCACTCCATTATTCTTGAGGAAAACCCAGTAGATGCACCCAGCAATGTGAGTGAGTGACCTTCTGAAGGAGGGGTTAAAATCAGGAGTCCAAAGAGACATCCTCAAGAAGCCCGGTTTGAGACCCCATGAACCCATGGCAAAAATAGAGCGCATATCCTCCACGGAAGAGAAGGAGAAGTCATAGAAACCTTTACTAAGGGAGACCATTGTCCACTTACCAATCATGTTCCAGATAGAGGAGAGATTGGTTTTGAGGTCATTGAACTTAATAGGCGAGTCCCCTTTGGAGATGATGAGTCTACCATGAAGATGAGTTTTGCAACGAAGCAAACCAGCTTGATACTCCTCTTCCGGAATTTTAATGGCAATGACATCCCCCTTAATGCAAGGTTGGGGTAGTTGGGATATTGAGAAATCACACACATTATTAAGGGCTTGAGCAAAAGACTTACTTGCAACCACCTTGTCTGGAGGTTGGGGGAGAGAAGAAGGAGAAGGAGAGATAGATGGAGAGCTTGAAGGAGGAGGAGGATGATCTTCAGCTAGGAAATTCCACGGAACAAGTGGCATGATGCTATTCATGATTACCATGAAAATTCCAAGAAACTTGGAGTCAGAACCCTAACATAGCATTTTGCAAACTTGGTCAAACGATTTTTCTGTCCCAATCATCATTTTTGATCGTCCTGATCATATAATCAAGTTTTTCCACAATATGATATTGTGTATATTAAATATTTGTGAGGTTGAACAATGAAGGACATTGAATTTTGAAAGATATATTCATTTCAAAATAACAAAATTTGAACTTGTTCCTTATTTTATAGAAATAATATAGATATAACATATATGTTCTTAATCATATAGTAATAAAATACTGCCCCGTGCATTCGCACGAGTAACTTGCTAGTTAACACTTAAAAAAATAACACATGCATTCTCCTATAATATTAAAATATTATAATACTTTTTTTGGTGATTGAATATAAAGGGACACTGTCTAATGTGTTTGAGGATTTATAAACTAATTTTAAAAAATTTAACAAATTAAATAGTAAGTATACATGTAAGTGTCATGTTTCTATTTGGTTTTTAAACCTTTTACATATCATCATATAAATCACATTAAAAAAATAATATAAACATAAAAGCTTTCTTACCTTATTTTTCTTTCGTAACGTTTCTTCAGGTACATTCGAGTTTATTTGGAGATGGTCAAACTTATTTTTTTACTAGATGGGTAAGATAACATCAACTTATTTAAATATATATACGTACATAGAGGCACCAACTTGATATGTCCAGGCTTCATACAGGTTGACAAAAGCTTTCCTCTTGACACACGAGTAGGTGATGCATCTACTTATAATGGGAAAAAACTTGAAATGTCGGTCAAAATTTCCCATGTAAACATTATGATCAATTTAATATTCTCATTATTTACATATATTAACATAATTTATTATCCTATAAATTAGTGATAACCAATAATATTTAATTCATTTGTTGCTTTTGCATTTTCAGGATCTAGAAACAAAAAATTGGTGGTTGATGCTTCGAAATAAAAGTCTAGGATATTACCCTAAAATTGTGTTTTCTAACTTGGCATTTGCAAATTTGGGTGGTTGGACTGGAATGACATTGACTCCTACAGGCATTCCTAGTCCTCCAATGGGATCTGGGAACTTTCCGAGATAACAATCTCTTACGGTCATGCTATATTAGACAAATGTACTTCCAAATTGACACTAGGAAAAATCTTGGCCTCATAAAAAATGTATATGAAATACCTTCTATAGATAGTAGTTGCTGTGATGTACAATATGAGGGGTGGAATGACGAAATCCAAGGATATGCGCTATTGTTTGGGGGACCTGGTGGAAACTATGGTGAAGGAAATTTGTGAGAAGAAGACCTATCATTAAAATGATTGATGAATGAAGTGGAGCTATGGATGAATGTGTCTGCACTTTTTAAAAAATGGGCCAATTAATGCTCGTGGGCTGCCGCCCTTGTAATCGCCTAAAATGCTCGCAAATGTAGCATGCAAACGAATCAGGCAATATGGGCTAATGGGAAAAAAAATATAATGCCTTGCTCGTACTTTTTTGCGGACAATATGGGCGGGCAATGCCCATTTTGCCATCTCTAAATAGAGTGAAGGACTATATTGAAATTATAAAATTACACTTTGTTGGAAGTTGAAGTAATCCTAAATAAATAATGTCTCCTTTATTTTGAAGAAAAAAAAACTAAACATTTAATTACAATATTCTCATTTCCATTTCATACATTTTCA
This sequence comes from Lupinus angustifolius, assembly GCF_001865875.1. Lineage (NCBI taxonomy): Eukaryota > Viridiplantae > Streptophyta > Magnoliopsida > Fabales > Fabaceae > Lupinus > Lupinus angustifolius. The sequence continues at coordinate 87,731 of NW_017727841.1, forward strand.
TTGTTAGCTTTAAAATATTTTAGTAGTTTTAATCCTAAATAATTAAGGCCTCTATTATTTTGAAAAAAATCAAAGTATTTAATTATAATGTTCCTATTTTAATGGTTATTTATTACTAAAATTTCATTTCTATATATTAAAATATTATTTTCGTAGTTGTCATACTAAATGATTAAACGTGTATTTATTTTGACAAAAAATCTAAGTAATTAATTACAACATACCCTTTGTATATTCTTAAAAATAGGAAATAATAAACCAATTAAATTAACAACTAGTAAGAAATAATATCCTAGAAAGAAAATAAATTATAAACAAGTTACGTTAAGAATATATTAAGAATGGACAACATAAGTTTTTAGTGTATTTATTAATCAACCAAATATATAGACTATAGATTGATCATCAATTTGTTAATTAATTATTTTCATATGTAAAACCATGTGTTTCCAACTTTCCAGTTCCCAAAGGTAATAAATTAAAACATTTATTCATTTAATTATCATTTTCTAATTAAAACTATTATTGATTTAAATTATCTTTGTTCTAATTTAACGATTTTATTTATTGTTTAAATTCTCACTCAAGACTTTTCACTGGTTAAATGTTCAATTAATTGTTGCATATTAAATAACATTTTTCCATTTAATTTTCTATTTAGGTACACAATCATAACTGTTTTTTTTTTCATTTTCACATTTAGTGCTACTTTCCATGACATTTAATATTTTCATTTTCACTGTTGAGAATTTACACAATCCTTTAAGAAGTTTTCAAAGTAATAAATATAATATTTATCAATACTAAGAAGTCATTTAAAAGGTCATTTCATATTTCCTCATACGCTTCAATGTTTAGCCTTAGGATACACATGTGGTCGTGTAAAGTCTGTCTCTCAATGTTCAAGTTTTACGGGCATTTTAAATACTGTTACTCTTGGTTTGTTTCTTGCCTTTTAAAATTTTTGTTGCCTTAAAAACTTTTATAATTTTCTCATTGATTTTCACTATTTTGCTTCAGATATGTTATGTTCGCTTTTTAATTATCTAATTTTACCATCAACTTCTTATGCTTTCTAAATGTTTAGCCCTTTAGTTTGGATTTTTAATCATTATTTTTCTTCCTGCATCATATCTTAACATCATGCTTTCAAATCTCTTCATGACTATCATAAACGTCACTAGATGTATATCTCATATTCTGCTAACATTGTTGAGGTTTATTATGTTGGACAAACTCTTAACTTTATCCATTATTAATTCGTTTTCCATCCAAATGGAAAATGTGAACTCTTATAGGGTACTCATATATTGTTTTGTGACTGCATTTGTATGAAATAATTTTCCATTGGTGGTAACAAGTTCTTAGTTATCAATTAATTATATATCAATATGATAATGTGAATGTTAGGTATCAGTGGCGGAATACACCTAGAAGGGGGATTGAATAGGTGTGGCGGAACTCAATTTCTACTTTTCTGGTTTTTACACACTTGCTGAAAAATGTCCAGTTAATCGATTAACAACAGGTCCTAATCGATTAACCAGTAACAGAAACAGAATGATCAAAACAGCAACTTGCATGGTTATTAACAAACACACAAACAGATATTCAACAAATACTTTTGTGCAAGATTAACAAGAACATAGCAAGGAACAAGTATGCAAAATATTAGCTCCAAACACGCATTAAAACATATTGAAATATAAAAGAGAAAATGATAGAAAAGATTGGGCATGGATTTTATCCTAGTTCGTTTTGTTGTCCACTGCAAAACTACATTCAGTCCTCCCCTCTGATTTGGGAGATTTTCCTTCTTCACTATGGAACACAATGTACGTTACATACAAGCTTCCAATTACAAAACTAGCATGATCTAATCTTTCTCCTAATTCAACACTTTTTAATAGACTCTAACAATGATGATCTATATCCTTTCTCTATGTGTTTCTCTCTTTTTCTTTATATCTGTTTATACAATTAAGCCAGTATTTATACAAAACAGAATTTGGCTCTCAAAAACGGTTTTTCAGTTATGCTGTTAAAACAGCAGAAAAGCACTTACGTTAATTGATTAACAGGTTACCTTAATCGATTAACCAGTGTAAAAATTCACTTGTTAATATATGGTAAACTCCCTATATGATACATGCTCATGCAATACATGATTTCCAAAATATAATAACTTTAATGCATAAAATCAATGTATTCAAATGCATGGACCTACTTATCATATATTTCTAGATGATGTCTCATTTTAGTTGATTAATTACTTTATTAAGTCTTGTGAGACTCACACCTAAGTTTACCTAACCTAGACTCAATATCTATAGCAAGCATCTTAC
>NW_017727841.1:90175-95379 GCF_001865875.1 Lupinus angustifolius
CCACTACATATGTCAACAATAAAAAGTAGAAAATGCCAACCATGTACAAACCCAAGTGAAATTAAAACATTGAAAAGTAGCACCTATAGCATGATATAAACTTGAAGCGTTATAAGAAACAACTTGAATACTGTGAAATTAAATAAAATTTGCACACTTACAAGCTCCTCCCAATTTTCTTTCAGTCCATCTTTAGCATACGCCAATCCATAGATGAACATATGGCAGAGTTGGTGGACAATAACAACATAGAAGATGTCAAGCCTTAGCCATGAGTTATCATCTCACTTCAATGGTTACAACGTAACCTTTCCTGACCCCCTCCCCCTTCAACTGTCCAGGAGCAAAAGAAACCACAAAAATATCATTTGTATATAAATTCAGGCTATCTGCTTTCAGACTAATATCATTTGTATTATACCAGATCATGAAAAAATGGAGCAAGATATTAAAATGACCGAAGACTATACTCACATGTAAATGACTTATTATCATTGATGAGACCATCAACCTTCATTAGTTCTCGAACCTGTTATGGTGTGGTAGCTGAAACATAACACCAAAAAACTAAACATCAACATATAAATTTATAATTGGATTTGGAAAACATAAAAAACCCGAACTTATTCTATTTGATACCAAGCACCTTTTATGTTCACATATTTAGTTGGATGATTTAGGAATGATTTTAATTTTATTTTATTCTTAGATATAACTTTGGATACAACTGAGGGTTTGATTATCCTTTTAAAGTTATTAGTTTAATGATATGATCATGTTTGATTAATTGTACTAATTAGACATATATTCTTATACAAGTTTTCTCAAATTTTGATTAAGTTTTTTAATCAGTTATTAGATAAATATAATTATGAAAATAACTCTCAAATCTGAACTATGTAAGTTTTTTCAAACTATAGGATTCAATCCTATGACCTTTTGCTAAAGTTTGTTTGTGGACGGCGCAATCTACTTTCACTTTACATTAACCAACCACTAATAGATGGTTAAGTTAGTAAATAAAATGATGTGAAAAGTTCCAACTTATTTTTCTTCATATTAAACATTTGATTCAACAAAATATACCTCTTCATCATGCTGGGATTTGTCCTTGATAGGACTCCTAGTAACTAAACCTTCCAAAATATTTCAAAGCAATTGAGTGTACTATGGATATTCAGACGACAAGGAATAAAAACAATTGGTACATTTATCTTTAATATACAATGAAGACAAAAAATAGTTGAATAAAGTTTTGAATAACATTAACAAAAGCTATATATCATGAATTTAACAAAAGATAATCAAATAAATAGAATTCTAAGAGAGTAAAGAAACAAACTAAGGCAGACAACCACCAAAACTATAATATTAGATAAAATTCCTATACTGACTTTGAGAGAGCAGCCAACTTCTTCCATTCCAAATGCTCTTCATCACTTTCTTGTTTAGGCTAACAAGCACTTCTATTTTTGCATCTTTTACCTGATGGACAAGACATGGCAAACTCAAAGCACCAAAAGGATTTAAGACGAAAGACATACGATCTAAAATCTTTCATATCAACAATGACAACTAAGAAGTCAGAATTGTGAGAGAATGTTTAATACAGGGATTTTAGATAACAATGCACATGCTTAAGTTTATTTTAAGCAAAAATGCTTCATAAAAAAATAGATGCAAAGAGTGAAATAAAAAATGTCATAAGTAAAATACAAGTTAGCCAGTAGAAACAAGGAAGCTTTTCTGCCAAAGTAGGACTCACAATACCTCTTCTTCTGAATGCTCAGAAACTAACTTCTTGGAAGATAAGGGAGAACCATTTCCCTTGTCCTCGCCAATCTTCCAACACAAGTTCACAGGACAACGTAATTAGATGTATATATATATATACAATTTTATAGTACATAGTATCAGCACAGCTTGGTGGTTCAAACAAATAATTCCATGTACAATTGTAGGGCATACAAATAGACCTTAAGGAAAGTAACTTATACAATAAACAATAACCTTATCTGGCAAAACTATATAAGGTGGAGAACTGGAGTAAACATAGTTCCAATCCACTATGACAGTTCAAACAATTTCCAGATAACCACTAAAGCATTAGAGACTGCATGCATACAAAGAAGCAGAAGCCGTGAACATTAAAGTGAAGGGAGTACTGATCACAGTGGATTCAAACCCTTTAGGTGCAAGAATCCAACACGAGGTTCTTGAGGAGATTCTTCACTTTGTGACTCTCAAGAACATCCATCATGTCTCAAATGAAACTTATTCAGGCTCAGTCTCCTCCTCCTTAGAGTTCATAAGCATAGCAAAAATGCTTGAGGCTAGAAATTACAACAATGCTGAAAGAGTTCACATTGTTTATAGTCTCTCAAAGGAACTTTAAACCTATGACGGTCTCTTTAAGATTTAGCGAATTTTAAATAAACAATTTCACATGTCTTTAGATTAACTTCAAAGGACATACTACAAAAAAATTATTTACACAAATAAAATATAGAGTAACATGCAAACAATTTTATATCAGCAGAAAAATAAAAGTATCCATACAGATTAAGGGATTTGAAGTTTGAACCTAGATTTGAGTGATTGAAGAGTGAAGCTTTGTAGGAACTAGTTGGTTGAAGCTATAACTGAATTGTTGATTATAGGAACTAGTTGATTGAAGCTTTCACCTCACTATTTCAAGAAGCATTAACTACAACAAAAAAAGGAAATCATAAATTCTCCAATTCATCGAAGTGGTCCACTAAAATCAAAACTCAATTCCATGGGTTTGCACCTAAAAAACCTAACAATGGTCAAATCCAACACATCTTATTTCTATATCAAAATACAGATCAAATTTGAAAAGAATGAGTAGAAATGTAAAAACGTTAACGGTTAACCTTTTGGAAGTCTCGTGGAGCAACACCATGGAGGTAGAAACATTGAGAATGATAAATGGGAACTAGAGCGAGAAGTGAAGAGAAGCGATAAATCTCCTAAACGCCATGGAAAAGAGGAAGAGGAAGAAGTGAAGTCGCGGACAGAGATAGAAGACTTGGGATTGGGATTAGGATTGGGTGAGGGGTGGTTTTTCTCCTATTTTCGGAATTTCAAATGCTTCTTTGCTTATATGAGTAAAAAAAGGAATAGAAAGGGAAAATGAAAATGGTGAGACAGAGGACAAATATGTGTGGGTTTTTGTGGCTTTTTTTTACACGGGCTCAACTAAGTAGCTAATGAGTTTATTTTAGTATTAATCTAGACACAGGTCATTTAGTGTGGCAAAAGAATAGTGGCTAATAAGATATTTTATTGTAGTGTTAGACTTCTAAAAAGATAATAAAGAATAATATCATAGTCTAGTAAGACACCGCTTGAGCCTTCGACATGTTGATTGTTGAGTCATCTTCAAGATTTAACGAATTCCTTGTCTTCATCGAATTCCTTGTCTTCATCAAAACATAGGCAAATGTTGCTAATGCATCCTTGACGCTTTGCACTCTCAGTGAACTTAGTATATAACATTGAAATTTTTTTAAGCACATACATGATTGTGTTGACTTCATTACAAATTTATATTTGACTAATAAATATATGTTTATTATGTTCGAGATTGGTGGAGAACTTATGGATTTATAATTGTTTTTTATAATACAAAAGGCGTAAAAATATTTTGCGCATGACATATATATAGTCGTCAAATAAAGATTAAATGATTACAACAAAAAACACTTCCAATGAAATTAGTCCACAATATTTGTGCTTTTTGTATATATAATTTTATTTTATTAAATTATTGTACAATATTAATAATATATATATTTAATAATATTGATATTTATGTGGTTCTAAATATGCGTCAAAATCAATTTGTCTCATGCAAATGCACGAGTAATAAGTATATTCTTAACCATGCGAATGCACGAGTTACATGTATCTTCTTAACCATATGAATACATGAGTAACATGCACATTTTTAACCATGTGAATGAATGTGTAACATGTGTATTTTTAAATATATGAATGTCTGAGCAAAATGTATATTCTCAACGCTGGGAATGCATAGTTAACATGTATGTTCGTAACCATGCAAATGCATGGGAAACATGTGTGTCCTTACCATGAGTAAACTAGTTTTAAATTAATTTGATATAAAAGGGACACTGGCTAATGTGTTTAAGAATTTGTAAACTAATTTTTTAACATTATACATATCATTATATAAATCTCATTCAAAAAATAATTTGAACATATAAGTTGGCTTACCTTATTTTTCTTTCTTAACGTTTCTTCAGGTACATCCAAGTGTTTTTGGAGACGGTCAAACTTATTTTTTCACTAGATGGATAAGATAACATCAACTTATTTAAATATATATATATTTACAATCTCAATTTTTATATCAAATTTAGTTATTTTATCCATGAACGCGGGCTAATAAGTCGCAAAATAAAGGATGCACCAACTTGATATGTACAGGCTTCGTACAGGTTGACAAAAGCTTTCCTCTTAGCACATCAGTGGGTGATGCATCTACTTATAATGGAAAGTAACTTGAAATGTCGGTCGATATTTCCCATGTAAACATTATGTTCTAGAAATTAACATAAATTAACATAATTTATTATCCTATAAATTAGTCATAATCAAGAATATTTAATTCATTTGTTGCTATTAAATATTGGCTTAAAAGAAAAAGAGAATGATGTGGCAAAAGAAGTGGCTATGATGAAACCTTCTTGTGGCCAAGTAAAATGAGTGGCTATAGTGTAACCTCTTTTGTAGCCAATGAGAAGAAGAGGTTGTGGTGAAGCATCTTTGTTTTTGGCCATAGGATCCTCAAGGCTTTGGCTATAAATAGGAATGCTCCAAGCCATTGTAAGACACACCAATATTCTAGCCTTAGTGCATATTCTCTCTTCTTCTCTTGTTCTAATATTGTGAGGAATATTTTAGTGTTTAAGATATAAGTGAGTGAGAGTGATATTGGGTGTACTTGGGTTTTGGGAAGTGAGTGAAACACTTGAGTGAACTTGTAATTCTCTTTTATCATAGTGATAATATCATTGTTGCTCTTCAACCGTGGACGTAGGCAAATTGCTGAACCACGTTAATTTCTCGGTGTCATTTTCCCTATTATATTTTCTCCATATGTCTTCCGCACCAACAAACTGGTATCAGTTGGTATCACAGCCGATGGTTCGGCC
>NW_017727841.1:95479-102048 GCF_001865875.1 Lupinus angustifolius
CTCCAAGCCATTGTAAGACACACCAATATTCTAGCCTTAGTGCATATTCTCTCTTCTTCTCTTGTTCTAATATTGTGAGGAATATTTTAGTGTTTAAGATATAAGTGAGTGAGAGTGATATTGGGTGTACTTGGGTTTTGGGAAGTGAGTGAAACACTTGAGTGAACTTGTAATTCTCTTTTATCATAGTGATAATTTCATTGTTGCTCTTCAACCGTGGACGTAGGCAAATTGCTGAACCACGTTAATTTCTCGGTGTCATTTTCTCTATTATATTTTCTCCATATGTCTTCCGCATCAACAGTTGCTTTTGCATTTTCTGGATCTAGAAACAAAACAATTGGTGGGTGATGCTTCAAAATAAAAGTCTTGGACAGGAATGACATTGACTCTTACAGGCATTCCTAGTCCTCCAATGGGATCTGGCACTTCCCAGATAACAATATCTTACGGTCATGATATATTACACTAATGCACTTTCAAATTAACACTAGGAAAAATCTTGGCCCCATAAAAAATTTATATGTCGTACCTTCTATAGATAGTAGTTGCTATGAAGTACAATATGAGGGGTGGAATGACGAAATCCAAGGATATGCTATACTCTTTAGGGGACTTGGTGGAAACTTTGGTGAATAATGTTTTATCTTAATATTTTAAAACTAAATAAAACAATAATTATCTACATTTGTGTTTTTTAAGCCCTACCTCATATCTATATTATATAATTTGGGTTTGCATTTGATATGGTGACTAAAGTTGTATTTGATATGGTATCTCTTATTGTTGGTTCACCCTTAAAGCATTATTGTAGGTTAGTTTTCTATATCTCTATGCATCTCTTATTTCGTTTATAGACTCTTCTGCTCAAAATAATCATTATTTTCACAAAAGATATATTGATTGTCTCGATACCAGGTTGTAATATAAATGTTGAAAATGGCGTCGACGGTGGTGGATCTTACGGAGTAAGAGAAAAGTTAATAGTGTTTGAAAATTTGATATTTTGACCATTTTCCCTACAATTTTTAAAGAAATAGTTGTTTAAAAGTAAACATCGAAGAACGTATTATATGTTATCCTACCTTAATTAGAGCAAGAAATAACACAATATTGTTTTTGTATGAGTTTAATCATTTTTTGGTATAGTCATTTTGATATAACTATCTTCTCATTTTTTTTTTAAAAATGATTTGTACCTTACAAAATCAACTCATAACTTTAAAGTATATATTATATAATAAATGTCATTTTTATTGCTTTTAATTTCATTTTGTGATGCCTAAAGATTTTTATATTGATTTAATAGTATATTCTATTGTACAGATTAGTTTTTTTATTCTATTGTATTTAAGACTTTCAATTTGACTAGAAATTTCATTAAAGACCACGTGTAATAGAATCAAATCTTCTAATATAGAAAATTATATAGTTTAAGGTATGTTATTATTTGCATTTATATGAGGAGAAAGATTTTATATTGTGTGCAAATATGCTTAATATAAAATAAATAAAAATTTGTTAAGAAATATGTTTAATATAAAATAAATAAAAAGTTTATCAAGTTAACCTCACTTCCATACATACAGTTACAGTGCAACCATTAAATTAAGAAATATTAAAGTATAATTGTTACACTATATAATATTAAACTACAGTCAGTATATTATAATTATATTGATTAAGAAATATTAAAGTGCAGTCATTAGATTATAACATTAATGTGCACAAATATATTTTATGTGCCAATACATATTATGCCTTTGTATTATAATATTAAATTACAGTAATTATAACATTAGTAATTATAACATTAGAATTGTAACCGTGTAACCATCAAATTTATAAATTTTAATATATATGTGTTTGTGATTTTAAATTTTCATCTATGAATTCTGAAGTGATTAGTTATGTTTTTAGTTAATAATAAAATGATTTGATATTTTACACCTAAAATAAAATAGCAACATTAGGAAAATGGCTAATACAAATTCAATCAAGGTTATTTCTCATATTTTAATTTTTTACAATGCTTATTATAAATATAAATTTATAACAATTTATTGTTTAATTCTATAATAGTGATAAAAAATATTTATATCTCATAGCAAATATGTATTCATTAATTTTAGACAATACTCATTACGAATATATTTTATTTAGAGTTTGAATTTGATTCTAATATCACAATATTACTATTACAATATTCAAATAGTAATAATAAAAAATATAACAGAAAAAGAATAATAATAATTATCTACTATTAATGTTTGTTAATAGTTATTAAGAATAATAACAATTTTTGAATTTTATTTGTTTGAAGTTATTTTAGAGTCAAATAATAATAATGAGTATTTTAAAATTAATCTTATTTTATAGTCAAATAATAGTGAATTATAAATTTATTGATGATTTTTTAATTAATATGATAATGACTTGTTCCTCAATACTTTATAAAGTCTCATGTCATTCATCATCAAATTAAAACAATACGAAATATAATGAACTATCTCTATCCTCCAGGTGAATTCAACCACCAAAAATAGAATGATAACTTTAGTAAAATGATTAATTCAAATATTAATACAAATACTATCAAGATTATTTATGATTCCATAATTTTAGACAATGCCATATATATATAAATTTATAATCATTTGTTGTTTTATTCTAAAATAACTAATAAGGATCGATGTGTATAACTTATAACAAATATACATTCTAAATAATAGAAATATAAATTCAATAACATATATGAATAAATTAAATTCAAACAATGAAAATATTAAGTCAAATATGTATCTATACTATATATAAAAGAAAAACATGAAATAATTACAATGGTATAATTTTATTTTCCTACTTTGCCCTTAGATTTTTTAATTTTTACAAAAAAAATCATATAATTATATGTAAGTATCTAACCACCACCAACATATTAACCACATCTCTCGCATTATAATGAAACAAAATTTTATAATATAAAGCATCTCCAATAAAAAATATAATATAAAGTATATTCAATCCAAAAAAGTATTTTAATTCTCCAAAATAAAATATATAAATTTTGAGTTGACATCGTAAATATATAATTCTGGGTTAGCAGGCACGAAGTGCCTGTCACTACTAGTATATTATAAAAGTTATAGTTTATATTATACAAAAATATAAGCAATAATAACAAATTCCATATATAAACATTGATTTATTAACATTATTGATATTAAAATTAATTTTAATTATTAATATTTATTATTGTATGAATTCATAATATTAAAAATATCAAAACGTACAAACTTAATGAGCTTCAATCTAAAATAAAGATAATAATATTATTATTTTTATTAAAGTTACTGAATAATGGAATTGTGATAAAAAATAATAATATTGTATTCGTTGAGGATAATATTTTCCCAAATAATAGAAATGAAATCTCAATTTTTGAATGTAAATTGTTTATGTAATAAAGCCTATAAAAAATCACAAACCTATAACTAGGGGTGAGCATAGGACGGGTTGGGATGGATTAAGTTTGTCCTTCACCCGTTCCTAAATATTGATCTGATCAATTTTTGAAAAAATGAGACGGGTTAATATATTGATTGGTCCGGGTTGGAGAATGACAAAATGACAAACATAGATTTTTTCTCAAATATTTAAGCATGCATAATAAAAATTATCACCATCTTTATGTAAAGTCAACAAAAATCAGCATCTCTCATACAATATATAAATTACAAATCATAAATTGCATCATTCAAACTAAAAACCATCAGAATCTTATTTTTTTATACAATTGTAATCTTTACCTTACTCATATTGCAACATAATCAATTTGATATGATTTTTTTTTCATAATGCAATCTCTGATTTATTATTTTTTGAATCCTAAATATTTATTTCTTATCAAGATGATCCATGAAGCTTAATTAAATTGATATGATTTGATTCAAATTACATATTCTCAAATCTTTAATTTATCTGATAATCAAACCTTAATAAAATCAAATCTTTAACTCATTCATTTTTTTGAATAACTTTGAAGAACGTTTTTGTTTTTTGCCTGACAAAATTGGATGTTCATAGTAAAGAATAATGATCATATGATAAGTGGTGTATATAGGTTGTATGGGCTTGTTGGTATTTAAATTATGTGGGATGAACATAATGGGTACCAATAGATATTTATTCAACTATTTGTGATATATAACTATAAGGACTGGTCGGGTGACCCGGATATAGACCCGAACCCATCCTTTTTTGACGACGGATATGTCTCTTTTAATCAGGTTTTTCCTTTTTTATTTATTTGGACTGGTCAGACCCGTCCCTAAGTCATCGAGTTGGGACGAACCTACGGGACGGGCCGGGTCTTGCTCACCCCTATCTGTAATTATTGGTAACTATTTCATTGTTACTTACAATCCTTGGTAGGTGCTGAAGTATGAATGTCACATAAATGTAGAGGTATATAGTAGCAGCAAAAAACATAAACTCACGACAATAAAAATATACTCAAAAATCATATTTCTTTGTGAAATCATCCCTTCACACCTCTGATTTGTTCCTTATTTAATAAGAATCTTTGTGGTAAGGTCATTTAATAAGATAGGGAGTCAATTTAGAAAGGCGAGCTTAGCTTGTGTAGTTCATAGCATCAATACAATCTGCTACTGCAGGAACTAGAATAGATTTGATGACAAACTAATAACTACAAGCCAAGCAATCTCAAGAATCAAAAGGGAGACTTCTTACTCTGGCTCTTATCCCTCTCATGCTCTGGCTACAGGAGGCCTTCATGAATTCCAAACTCTTAAGTTCTTCAATATCCCTCTCAATCTAAGTAAAGCTCCTACATACATTGAAGTTTTTTGGAAGCCTCCTCATTGGAACTGGATAAAAGTTAATACGGATGGAGCTGCCCATGGTCATCCTGGTCCAGCTGGTGGGGGAGGTGTTTTTCGAGACTCTAAAGCTGGTTTCATCTATGCTTTTGCCAACTTTCTCAACGTGCAACATGCTCTTTATGCAAAGTTTCATCCTGCATTCCATGCGGTGGACATAGCTTTTCGAAAGGGTTGGTTAAACCTTTGGCTTGAGAGTGACTCTATGCTTGTTTTAGATATTTTCAGTGGCAATTCTAATGCCCCTTGGAAGCTTTTCAATGATTGGCAAATATGCAAATCTCAAATTTCTCAAATGAACTTCAAAATTTCTCACATATTTAGATAAGGTAATACTTGTGCCGGCAAACTAGCCTCATTTTGTATCTCTTCTCAAACTAACTCCATTTGGAACTCTACTCCTACATTCGTAATTGAGAAGTTTTCTAGGAATAGGCATGATCTCCCAAATTATAGATTCTGGAACTTGTAACATGCTTATTACCTTCTTCTTGTAACACTCCTTCATCTATATATATTGGTGCTCTTGCACCTTGCTTAAAAAAAAGGTCATTTAATAAGATCCGGGAAGGTACATATTTTCTCATTTTGATAATTGTCTCAAAGTATTTAATTATTTATTGATGAGTTGATTTAATTTTAGGGTTTCTTCTTCACAATTGCCAGGGCCAGGGTCATCTTCTTCCTTCTTTCAACAAACTTCGACTTTGATTCCGATTCTGAATTCCATGATGGTTTTGAACAGAGGCAGATGTTTAGAGGGGCAGGTGGGGCAACTGTCCCCCTGATTTTTTCTTTAAAAAATTAACATTATTTACTATGAAGTGATTTTTGGGGTGTTACATTAAATGGTATTAGATCATGTTCAATTCTATCCTACCTGGGGCATGACCTCACATGCTTTCTTGTGTGACTTTGTTTGCTTGTTTGTTGGTTTTTAATTTTTGAGCGAAGATACAAATCTTGTGTACTTTTAGCTGGAGGAGAGATTTGAAGTATACCAAGCGGAAGGACTCCTCCTCCTTGCTGCATCCCCGCCATAGGAGTGGCACCTTCCCTTTTGCTAGCAGCCTAGGATCAGACGAGTCCTCTTGTAGGGCCTAATTATTGGATCAGTGTATGACTCAAATAATTAGGGCCTAATTATTGGATCAGTAGCAAATGTTTAATTATTTGGAACTTGCATCTCATAAAGGTAAATATAAAACTATTGAATATAATAAAAATAAATTATTTGTAATTTGTATGCTGCAATAACAAACATAAAACCATTAGATATATAGTAAATGACAAAATTGAGATATAGAAATTATGTCTCTTCAATTATGCATTCATTCCTTAAACATGTTTTGACTTTATATATTAGTATAGATATATTTGCCAACGAGCTATTTGACAAGAGTTATTATATTCAATAATATCTCTTATTGGTTATGGCATTCGTAATTTTTTATTTCAAAAAATAAATAGTTTATTTACTTTTAGTATTTTATTTAAAATTCGAAATTTTAATCTCAAATTTTATTTTGAATATTTTTAAAATTTCAATTTATATGAAAATAAATATTGATACATTAAGTCAGGTAATAATAAGTTTAATTAACAAAATATAATGATATTAAATTGATAAATACGTGCAACTATAAATAATTGTGTGTTTTGAAT
>NW_017727841.1:102148-135992 GCF_001865875.1 Lupinus angustifolius
TTTTTTGGTTTCCCACAAGTATCCTCGCACTGGAGGCAATCCTGTCCGAGCTGGGCACATCCACAGGTAAGTGGGCCTAACTCTCCCAACGGGCATTTTTTTCATCCACAAGACTCGAACCCGGGTTCTTGCTTAAGGGGAATCAAGCATGTACCACTTGAACCAACGCCTGTTGGTATGTGTGTTTTGAATTGATATCATATGAGAAAATAAATGGTGAAACTAAAAGTAAATTAAATACAATCATCAGAACTAAAACTATATCTTAAAATTGCTATTTTTATTTGACAACTTTATGCATTGATAATTTAAATCAATCACATATAAAAGAATATAAAACTTTGAGTCATCCGCTCTAATTATTAATTCTAATTATTGGTAATTACTAATTCTAAAATAACATGAAACTTTATGCATTTCTATACTATAGTTTACTGATACTCTACTTTAACATTTCTATTCATGTTATATAATATTTCAACCTAATGGCAAAACATATTAAATTAATAGATCACAATTATGAGAAATTAAATTCATTGGATTTTAGGATTAGCGTGAGTGAAATCTTGATTTTGGATTAACAGTAGGCTGGGGAACTTAGTTCTAGGGATGACAATGAAAACCAAACTCGTAAGTACTGCCCAAACTCAATCCAAATTTAATGGGAAAAACTCGACGTGATTGGGTTCGAGTTCAAGTTTTACCCGTGTTTATTTTTCAGGTTCGAGTTCAGGTTTGGTAAAAAAAAGGACCCTACTCCGAACCCACCCAAAGTAATGTAATTCAATTTAAATTGAGAATTCTATCATGTGCTCATTATTTTTAATTTCTAATTTTACTTTAGATACTATTAACTCTTCAAACATAAAAGAAATGAAATAATACAAGAGAAAATAGAAATGATAGAGAAAAATGAAACAAAAATGATAACATACTTTTATTAGTACATTAATCATTTTCGGATTCGGGGGTGATATCTTTATTTTCAACCCTGTTGAGTTTGGATTTTGAATTTCGTGTTTGGGTATATACAAATCTGATATTGATCCATCTCATTGCTATTCTTACTCAGTTGTCTTGGAATTGACTAAGGATGATAATAGTCATCACAAAGAAATAAAGGAAGCAAGGACCACAAACTGATTTCCTTTGCCTTCTTCCTTTTCTTTATCATTGGGCTTCTGGTTTTACTTTCTGTTTTGGCCCATTGCCTATTCCTTCTCCTATTAGAAGGTTGTTATATTTCAGGTGGTTAATTCTGTTTTAACCGGTAAAAGTTTCTATAAATAGTTTTGTACATTGACACAACAATCGAATGAAAATTTCTAGATGCATTCTTTAATCATCTTCATATCTTTGCTATCCTCTCCTTCCTTTTCGTTTTTCTCTCTTTTCCAGGATGGGATACCATGTTTAACATGGTATCAGAGCATACATCTCTGGGTAAGATCATCTCCGCTGCAAACGTCTCTGCTCATCTTTAACTCTACCTTCTTCTCCATTTCATCTTCACATCGACGGACCCATCCTGTTTTTCACAAATGGAAACTCGTACCATTCAACCTATGATCCCGATTCAAGATCCATCTTCCCCGTTCTTCATGCACGTTAATGAGAACCCTGGAGTAGCAATTGTTTCAAAGCTTCTCAATGGTGATAACTACCATTCTTGGTCCCGAACCATGTTCATGTCCTTGAAAACCAAGAATAAACTGCACTTCATAGATGGCTCTCTCGTGAAGCCTTCAATTGATGATCCAACATTCACTGCTTGGGATAGGTGCAACACATTGGTGGTGTCTTGGTTGATTCAATCAATTGATGCCTCAATTGCTCAGAGTGTTCTATGGATGGATACCGCTTTGGAGATATGGCAAGACTTGCATGGAAGGTACTATCAAGGAGATATATTTCGCATTTCAGAGTTATTCACTGAGATTCACACATATAAGCAAGGAAGTCTTAGTATAAGAGCATATTATAACCATATCAAGGGACTATGGCAAGAATTGGATAACTTCAGACCAATTCCATATTGTATCTGCATAAACAAATGTTCCTGCCACTTAATTCCCACAATAAAAGGATACAAAGAGAATGACTATGTCATTTGCTTTCTTAAAGGCCTTAATGACCAATACGAGGGGGTAAGATCTCAGATTATGTTGATGGATCCCCTTCCTTCCATCAACAAAGCATTCTCCCTTCTAACTCAGCAAGAGAGGCACATTACTTCACATTATGGTGAGCCAAGAATTCTTGTGAGCATTGCTGATAATAGGTGCAGTAATAATGGAAATGAATTGGGAGACAATTTTAGAAGCAGTAGAGGAAGAGGTAGAAGCAGTAGAGGAAGAAACAATTCAAGAATCTCAGGAGGAAGAGAAACAAAACTTTGTAGCTTTTGTCATAAGACAGGTCACACAGTTGACCAATGCTTCAAGAAACATGGGTTCCCACCTGGTAACGTGAAGAACTATAGCATCAATAATGTGACTTCATCAGAAGAAGAACACTACAGCATTGAGTCACATAATGAGGCTAAGGATGATGGACTGATCTCAGGGGTTAATATTACCCCTCAACAACACCAAACCATGCTTTCCATACTGCAACAACCTGCTTCAAAAGCACCTCACATTGCAAATTAGTTCAGCACACATGCAAATATCCCCAATGACAAAGGTACCAAATGTTTATTGAGTTATTATACTAAAACCTTTGATTGGAATCTTGACACAGGGGCCACAGACCATGTTTGCCACACACTCTCCCAATTCCAGACCTACAAGAAGATTAATGCCATATATGTAACTCTGCCCAATGGCAGTCAAATATCCACCACAATTTCAGGGAGTATCATGTTTTCTTCCAACTTACATCTAACAAATGTTTTATATATCCCTGCTTTTCACTACAATTTAATTTCTGTTTCAAAGTTGACTAACACCATTCCTTTCAAGATAACCTTTGTCGAAAATCTTTGTCACGTTCAGGATCTCACATCATTGAGGATGATTGGTGTAGCTGAGTTGAAGAATGGTCTCTTTGCAATGAAAGAATCTGTCAAGACTTCACCTATTATGTCTAGTCAAAAACAGAATAGGAAAGTTAACTCTTTTACTGTGTATAACAATAACATTTGGCATAATAGATTGGGGCACCCCTCTCACAATAAAATGTCCATTATACAAAAACTCTTCTCTTATATCAAGTGCAATAAAATTTTAGATCCTTGCCATACTTGTCATTTAGCTAAACAAAGAAAATTGCCCTATGATAGCAGCATTACTGAATCTGTTGCCATTTTTGATTTACTCCATATGGATATATGGGGGCCTTTCTCTATCCCTAGTACCCTTGGGCATAGATATTTATTGACTATAGTGGATGACAAATCCAGATTTACATGGTTATACTTTCTAAAGCTTAAATCTGAGGTGCCTAGCCTAATCAGGAATTTCATTTCCCTGGTTCATACCCAATTTGGATTGAAAGTCAAGTGCATAAGAAGTGACAATGGGAAGGAATTCTCCCTAAATCACTACTATGCGGAACAGGGGATTGAGCACCAAACTAGCTGTGTTGAAACACCCCAACAAAATGGGGTAGTTGAAAGAAAACATCAACACATCCTTGGTGTAGCTAGATCTTTAATTTTTCAATCTGATTTGCCCCACTGCTTTTGGAATTATGCAATAAATCATGTTGTGCACTTGATTAATAGACATCCAAGCAAGTATCTTTCAAATGATAATCCCTTCAATGTTCTATATGGGAAGCAACCTGATATCTCACATCTCAAGGTCTTTGGATGTCTTTGCTATGCTGCCACTCTTTCCTCACAAAGAAAGAAACTAGATCATAGATCCAAAAGATGTGTCTTTCTTGGAATAAAAAAGGGAGTGAAAGGTTATATAGTCCTAGATGTCCACACACATGAAATTTTTATATCTAGAAATGCATACTTCTATGAACATATATTTCCTTTTCAGGGAGTATCTTATGAAGAAGAGGATCCTGATCTGAACACCCATATTGAATCATATGCTGATTCAACCTGTGATAAGAATAATGGTGGAATTGTTTGCCCTCAGGTTCCTTCTAATGAACAAATCTCTTGGCAATCTAATGCTAACATAAACAATCAAGGAGAAGCCAACCATCAGATTCCTTATGTTGAAAACAATACTATCATTAGCACTGATGAACAGAATACTATCATTAGCACTGAGGAACACAATGCCCCAACCAGTAGTCAAACTCCAAGAAGATCTAATAGAATTAAGCATAAACCTCAATACCTTCAAGACTACCACTGCACATTGACCAATTCTACTTCACACCCTGTCTCACCAAAGTCTTCAAAAGTAAGGTATCCTCTATCTAAAAGTATATCCTATGATCAGTTGTCTAATGCTCATAAACATTATTCTCTTAGCATCTCTTCCAACATTGAACCAAATTGTTATGATGAAGCTATTAAACACCATTGCTGGCAAGAGGCCATTCAAAAGGAGCTTCATGCTCTTGACAAAAATGATGTCTGGTTTATAACAACCCTGCCTAGTGATAAGCAAGCAATAGGTTGTAAATGGGTTTTCAAGTTGAAGTATAGATCAGATGGATCAATTGAAAGGCACAAGGCAAGACTTGTCGCCAAAGGATTCACCCAAACTGACGGAATAGATTACATGGAAACATTCAGCCATGTAGTCAAAATGACTACAATTAGAGTCATTCTATCCTTAGCCTAAATAAGAAATTGGCACATCCATCAATTGGATGTTAACACAGCTTTCCTCCATGGTGAGTTGAAAGAGGAAGTTTATATGAAAATTCCTCTAGGACTTATCATTAACCACCCTGGCCTTGTTTGCAAGCTACAAAAATCCTTATATGGTCTAAAACAGGCTAGTAGGCAATGGCATGCTAAGCTTACTGGATTGTTTCTTCAGTCAGGTTATCAAAGGTCCTCTGCAGACCATTCTCTCTTTATTATATCCATTGTTTCTAGTTTTACTACTATACTTGTATATGTGGATGACCTTATATTAGTAGGAAACAGCATGACTGAGATTGATTTCATGAAGGAACTGCTTGATTCAGAGTATAGTATAAAAGATCTTGGACCCTTGAAATACTTCCTAGGAATGGAAGTAGCAAGATCCAACAAAGGCATACTACTCTATCAAAGAAAATATGTTCTGGACATCCTTGAAAATACTGGTATGCTAGGATCAAAACCCTGCTCCACTCCAATGGAGTATGCCAAGAAACCGGTTAGCTCAGAAACAGGTACACCTCTAACTGGTCCTAATCCTTATAGAAGACTCATGGGTAAGCTCTTGTACTTGACTCATACCAGACCCGATCTTAGCTTTTCTGTTGGACATTTAAGCCAATTTCTATCTACACCCACTAATGTTCACTATGAGGGAGCCAAAAGGATATTGAGATATCTTAAGGGCTCTATAAGTGTTGAAGTTTTTCTTTCTGCAGATTCTAATCTCAAGGTAAAAGGATACAGTGATTCAGATTGGGCAGGATGCCCTGACTCTAGAAAATCTGTATCTGGCTATTGCTTATACCTTGGGAATTCTCTCATTTCATGGAAGAGCAAGAAGCAACAAGTGGTGGCAAGGTCCTCGACTGAAGCAGAGTATAGAGCTATGGCCTTGGCAACATGTGAAGCACAATGGTTGCTTTACTTAATGCGTGACTTGCAGATTGAGCATCCTCAACCTGTGATGTTGTATTGTGACAATGAATCAGCTATTCACATTGCTGCAAATCCAATCTTCCATGAAAGGACCAAGCATATCGAAGTGGATTGCCATTCAATAAGAGAGAAAGTTGAAGCTGGATTGATACATCTCCTTTCTATTCCTACTGCATCTCAAGTAGCAGATATATTTACTAAATCACTATCACCTCATCTGTTCCAGAATTTATACTCCAAGCTTGGGATGTTAGACATACACATCCCAGCTTGTGGGGGGCTCTTGGAATTGACTAAGGATGCTAATAGTCATCACAAAGAAATAAAGGAAGCAAGGACCACAAATTGATTTCCTTTGCCTTCTTCCTTTTCTTTATCATTGGGCTTCTGGTTTTACTTTCTGTTTTGGCCCATTGCCTATTCCTTCTCCTATTAGAAGGTTGTTATATTTCAGGTGGTTAATTCTGTTTTAATCGGTAAAAGTTTCTATAAATAGTTTTGTACATTGACACAACAATCGAATGAAAATTTCCAGAAGCATTCTTTAATCATCTTCATATCTTTGCTATCCTCTCCTTCCTTTTCGTTTTTCTCTCTTTTCCAGGATGGGATACCATGTTTAACAAGTTGTCTAATATTCGGACTGGATTGGAAACCTTATATCTTATCTTAATATTGTCGTGTAACTATTATGGTTCACTTTTTGTATTATCTCCACTATAACTCTTATTTTCCCTGATAAAATTTTCTTTTTTGGATAAAAAAAATTAAGACAAATTAAATGTAAAATTAAAAAAAAAAAAAAGTACGCTGCATACATTATATAGCTGGTTTTACTATAATTTTGGCAATATTTTTTTGTGAAAACTCTCACAGGATCACATGGCAACATGACAATGCTGCTATATTTTAGGAAATTATTTCAAAAAAAAATTCAAACCTTGAAATTTTCTTACACGATTTTACCTCATGTTTATGTTATTCATTGATTGTAGTTATTTTTCATTAATGAGTTATTGATTTTAATAATGATTATTAATTGTTGATTTCTTATAATGAGTCTGATTGATTTCAATGCATATAATAAATGAACGAATATTCTTATATTCATCCTTTCTCTAATATAAATGAACGGATTTTCTATTGATCCGAGCTTTTTTTTGGAGCTAATCTTAAATAAAATTCTTCTCAAATTTGTAAATAGATAAGAGATAATTAGGTATTCATACTGCTACGTTCCGAAATCCAAATAAAAGTAGAAAAATAAATGCAATTAGCTAATAAAGGGTTCACAAATATATAATAAATGTAATTAAATAACAAAGTGTTTACAAATAGATAAAAAATAAAAATATAACATAAATATTATCTAAACGTGATCATCTGCTGCTGGGGGAGGTGGCAGATCCTCCATCTCGTCATCAAACGAGATAACACGTGCAGGTGGCGAATAACACCACTGATAAAGAAAAAGTGTGATGACTCCTGACATCAATAATACTATCACTGACACGATGGCGATAGTGACTATCAATGCTCGATGACGAACGAATACAGATGAATGTGCAAAGTCAGGAGCATAAGAGATGAAAGGAGAAGGTGCGATAGTCATCTTATACACAAACCTAGTAAAATCATAAAAAGATATTAGTATAGCACTTAGCAAAAAAAATAAATCAAATTTGTATAACATTTTTATGCCTTTTATAAATAGGCACCATTAACTATTTTTTTTTTATAAATATCACTTAAACATTAACTATTGATGAAATATGCCCCCATATAAAGATAATATTAAATTAAAAACGAAGAAAAGTTTTAATGCATTTTTTAATCTCGACACTGTTAATCTTATTTTATCTTTTTATATATAACAATATTATTGTATCAATAACTTTTAACTCTATAATTTACTTGTTTTCTTCTTTTTATTCAATTTTGTATTTTGCAAGCGGATTCATCTTTATATCAATGCTATGTAACATGCATTGTTGCTATTGTTAGTCTCATTGTAATAATTTTCTTGTTATTTATGAGTAATTTAACAATATATTTATATAGAGGATAATTTCACATACAATAAATTTTAAGGGACACTTAGGAGGAAAAATAGTTAATGATGTCTTCTTGCAAATGATATAAAATTTAAGGAGGCTTTATACACTTTTCTCTTTATAAGGTGATACTTTGTTTAACTTCTGATGTTAAATTTTATATAGTCTCCAAAAAAAAAGTTAATTTTGTTGCTAAAACTCTCACACATGAAGTGTGAGAACTTGTAACCATAGTTTCTCTAATCTCCATGAAAAATTGTGTATAATTTTAATTCGAATTGGCAAAAACAATGTCTCCTTGTATAATATGGATTCCAAACATTTATGATCCAGATGTGAATGAGTCAAAATATCTATCCCTCAATCTCTTAATGAATTATTTCTCTAACGATTGTGAAAGATGTTCAAGTAGAAATATTTTTGTTATTGGTTCGACTCACATTTCCTAAAAAGTAAATTTCGCTCTAATAGCTCTGAAAAAATTAAATGCATGAATTAAGATATGAACGCTTCTTATATTCCACAATATTGAAAGCATTTTTTCACTCTTTCATATGCTAGCAAATTTCACTTGCAAAAAGATATTTTACTTATATAGGACCTTGATTATAAGAGAGAAATTCAAAAATAAATCCCCACAAACTTAGAAACCTTAAATCTAAGTTAGAGAACCATGATGTAACAAATCATGTCATTCCCGTACCATGTCGAATAAAAAAATGACTTAAAAAAATGAACATTGTCTCAAAAAATTCTAACTTTATATTCTAAACCAATTAAATTTTACTAAATAATATAAAAAATATTTATACTTTTACAATCATTATATCACTTCTCATGCAGACCAAGATAAATGACTAGTAAATAACAAGTATATGTGGGGGCCAAAGCTGGAGAGCAATGTAGAATATTAGTATACAATTGTAAGATAGAGAAATAAAGTGAGAAACTTGGAGAATGGGATTCCAATGTGCATTTTATATGGCCTTTTGCTCTTCAAACCACATTGATTACCTTTTGTGATATAGTTATACAAATATTTGAATCACATGTCAATTGAGATGAGGCACAATGCTTAATGTTGCAGATTAAGTCCCTACTTAGGTTACCAACAGGTTAAAGGATTTATAAGCTTTGGTGGAAGAAGTTCAAATTTTAAAAGAATGTCTTATAGTACTACTGTGAGTAAAGAAACAATATGAAGTAAAAGAATGGAAATGCGTAACCTTTTTTACCAAAGGGAAAAATGAGTGTATGACCATAGTTTTTTTTCTTCCGTGAATGATACAAATTATATATTTTTGTGGAGAGAAGGCTTCTACAATGATATAAATGTAGGAAATCTACAAGGCCCTCTCTACCAACAACTACCCAGAAAAACCAGCTGAAAAATCAGCACCTGTAAGGACAAAGTGCAAGGCCATTTCAAGATATACATGGACGAGAAGTGATATCAAGAACAGTGACAGATCTAGAACCCTGAGAGGATGCAAGTTGCAATAAATGAAATGTTACTGAATTCAACTAGACTAACTAGTATAACCTAAAATAAACACCAAACCAGTTGAAGTTGCTCAATTGATTGTCTACGAACTATCTAACTAGTCTCTTTGACTTAATCATTTTTTTAAATAATACCAACACGACGTCCAATGAGTTCAAAATCTTTTACTTTCAATTAATTGGTGGTTGTGTTTGACAATTTTAGAATTCATTTGTCACTTTTTAGATTCCCTTGCAACAAAACATAATTTGTTTAAATTAGTTTTAAAATTAGTTAACCATTTTTGTTGTAGTCAAATTGTAAAAAAAAACTGTTATTTGACAATATTTTCAACTTAATTGTAAGATTGTATTATTGTAAAATATTTTTTATTTGTTTTTAATTTAGTATTTGTGAAGTAACAATATTTTTAAAACTGTAATATGAAATTATTAAATAATGTTAGGTAATTTATAAAACTTTGATAATTTTTTAAAGTAAATCTACTTAACTACTCTAACTAGTCACTTTCTGATCATATAATTGCCTCGATAATTAATCGAGTATAATTGATTAAGTACTATAAAAATTTATATAATAGTTAAGAAACATTGATAGAATTTTATATTATTAAGGGATGCAACAAATATTAAGTACGGGGAGGAAAATTATTTGAGGGTGTGCACTTGCATACCCTAGCCTATGAATACCTTCGTCAATTATCACGACTCTCCCACGTCTTTGATTTATAAAAATTGATTTTGAGAAAGCTTATGACAGAATTCGTTGGTGTTTTTTTAAAGACTGTTTGATGGATACTGGGTTCCCTGAAAACTTTGTTCACTTGGTTGATAAATGCATTTCCACATCTATAATGCAGTGTCTTTGGAATGGAGAGGCTCTTGATTCTTTCCAACCCCAACGTGGAATAAGGCAAGGTGATCCTATATCTCCCTACTTATTTGTTTTGTGCATTGAAAGATTGTCTCATCTTATTTCTGCTGCTGTTGATTCGAAGAACTGGAAACCAATTAAATTAAGGAGGGTTAGCCTGAAACTATCTCACTTAGTTTTTGCGGACGATCTCATTATTTTTGCGGAGGCAACTTTGGACCAGGTTGAGGTTATGAAATCTTGCCTTGATCTGTTTTCAAAGAGTTCGGGTCAGAAGGTAAATTGTGATAAAACTATAATCTTATTTTCTAAGAATGTTCATGAACAAGTTCGGCAGCAGTTGAGTGGGGAGTTGGGCTATGGTAGAACTTCTGATTTAGGGAAGTACTTGGGTGTCCCTATTGGAAAAAATGTTCATAGGAAGGCGAGATATAACTACATTCTTGAAAAGGTGAAGCAAAGGCTTAGCAATTGGAAATCTAATCACCTTTCGTTTGTAGGGAGATTAACTCTTTCCCAGTCTGTTCTCCAAGCCTTGCCGACCTATGTGATGCAAACTACTCCCTTACCTATAGCCACGTGTGAAAATTTGGATAAAGTGTGCAAATCTTTTGTTTGGGGGGAAGGTACCAATTCCAGAAAAACGCATTGGATTGGGTGGAGCAACATATGCAAGCCAAAGAGTGTGGGAGGTCTGAGACTTCGGCAAGCTCGTCTTGTTAATAAAAGTTTCATGATGAAAGCGGCTTGGAATCTCAGCACTAATAAGGATTCCTTATGGGTTCAGGTGGTGCGGTCGAGGTATAAGTGTGGTAATGATCTGCTTCCGGAGTTTAAGAAGAGATCCAATGACTCGAACTTTTGGAGAGGAGATTGTGGTGGTTGGGAGATGCTGAAAAATAACATTTGTTGGAGACTTGGCAATGGCTTAACTATAAATTTCTGGAAGGATAGTTGGATCCGAAATGTGGATCCTCTCAATCAGTATCACTGGTCCCAGGGATGGGAGCAGTCCATGTATCATAAAATTGCGGATTTTATTCTTGAAGGAAGGGGGTGGAATTCCAACCTTTTGGCTCAAACAGTTCCCCCTCAAATTTTCAACAGAATTATGGCGATGCATCCTCCTACCATTGGGAATTCCGAAGACATGATAGCTTGGTCTCATACTAATGATGGTAGGTTCTCAGTGGCCTCTGCCTATAATATTATCGCTGGTCACTCTACCATTCCTAGGAACAAAATTGTGGGGCATATCTAGAATTGGAAAGGTCCTTACCGCATAATCCTTCTCTTCTGGAAAATTATGAATCATGGCCTTGCAACTAACCAGAACTGTTGCAGTAGACACATGGGTATATCAAACTTATGCCCACTCTGTGATGTTCCTGAAACTCAAGATCATGTCTTTTGTGGTTGTAAATTTGCTTCGGAGGTGTGGCAAAAATTCATAAACTGTGGCCTTAATGACAATTTCTTCTCCCAGCCCTTGTTGGAGTGGTTGGATGCTCATATAATTCACTCTGGGTGTAGTTTTGGTATTGAGGATTGGAGCTTAACCTTCGGTGTTACCTTGGATGTCATTTGGCATTGTAGAAATGATAGAATTTTCAACCAGCTGATCCCAAAGGCTTCCACCAGTATTAATGAAATTATGGCGAGAGTTGCAAGCATAAAGAATGCTATCAGCATGGCACAGATAACCCGAGTTAAGAATACTTCAGTTTATTCTCCCTTGATCAGATGGAACCCCCCTAATGAAGGATGGGTTAAGCTTAATTCGGATGGAGCGTTTTCTTATTCTTCTAACGTGGCAGTGTGTGGTGGTATTGTTTGGGATCATTTTGGTGCTTTTGTCACGGCCTTCTCCAAATACTTGGGTACTTATTAAGCCTTGCAAGCAGAACTTTGGGGGATTTTGGTTGGTCTTCATCATCTTCAACAGCATGGTTTCCAAAGAGTAATGATAGAAGCTGATTCCTTGTGTTGCATTCAATTCTTGACTTCTGGTTGTGCTCCTAGCCACCCTTGTGCGCCTCTTGTTAACTAGATTCGGATTAATCTGGGTAACTTCCAGCAGATTATCTCGGGGCATGTGTTGAGAGAAGCTAATGCAGTTGTTGATGCTTTGGCAAAACATGGATTAAGATTACATATGCAGACTTTAACTTTTGATAGACTTCCTAGTTTTTGTTACATTCCCTTCTATTTAGATAGTGCTTCAACTATCTACTGCAGGGGGCTTTAGCTTTTCTTGCTGTCTTTCTTGGGGCTTTTAAGCCTCTGTTGCTCCATCGAAAAAAAACTGATGATAATAATTATTGTTCTATGAAAATATATTTTAAAAACCAAATAATTTTTGCCAGTGATCACTTTAAGTGAAGAAAGAGATTCTGGTTATTCTTTTAATTATGATAATATTTATTATTTTATAATTTTTAATACAGTTGGTTCAATGGAAAAAATCTGTTGCACATCCCTAATGCCTGTATACATGGCAAGTTCAAATGAATGATATTTCTCCTAACTTAGTCATTGAACCAAAATTAGTACAGTCCCACATGCGTGCTCTAATTAAATAGAAGAACACAAAATAGCATGGATGTTGAGTACAGCATAATAATGATGGTCATTTATTATCCTATCCAGGTCTGCCAAGTGGCTATTCCAATATCATTTATGTTTCTTTTTACAAGAATCATGTAAGTGCATGGAATTTCAAATCAAATACAAGTATACAACAGAGAGAGCAATCATTTAACCTCTCAACATCTATTGTTGCAAAGTTCGAGATTAAGTATCTAAGAGGTGCTATAAGATGTAATACTAGTTGTAACGTTCCTATTAAATCCCAGAAATATTTTTAGGATCCATTTTCTAATGAGCCAATACGCTCATTGGGGGTCATAATAGATAAGCCAATGGTCCTTCCATGGCAAGGTGTATGACGCAGATATTTGTAATGCAAAACTTACACTTCAATATTAATTCATAATTGATCATAACTATTTGAACCATTTGTCATATCTAATTGTTTAAAGTATATTATGATCCATTTTAATCTTATTTGATGCTGTTTTTAGTGTCAAAGTTGTCTTCAAGAAAAAGAATACCGAAGTGAACAAACAGGTTAAAGTGTTGACTTAATATATTTAGGATATTTCATGTATTTGTGTTGCAAGTTAGGATAATACACCAAAAAACATTGAAGCACAAAGCAATAGATAGTAGATCCACACAAAAAACCTAAAAAAAGAGGAATGAGAAGCACACGCAAAACATTACTTGGGGCTTTTAAGCCTCTGTTGCTCCATCGAAAAAAAACTGATGATAATAATTATTGTTCTATGAAAATATATTTTAAAAACCAAATAATTTTTGCCAGTGATCACTTTAAGTGAAGAAAGAGATTCTGGTTATTCTTTTAATTATGATAATATTTATTATTTTATAATTTTTAATACAGTTGGTTCAATGGAAAAAATCTGTTGCACATCCCTAATGCCTGTATACATGGCAAGTTCAAATGAATGATATTTCTCCTAACTTAGTCATTGAACCAAAATTAGTACAGTCCCACATGCGTGCTCTAATTAAATAGAAGAACACAAAATAGCATGGATGTTGAGTACAGCATAATAATGATGGTCATTTATTATCCTATCCAGGTCTGCCAAGTGGCTATTCCAATATCATTTATGTTTCTTTTTACAAGAATCATGTAAGTGCATGGAATTTCAAATCAAATACAAGTATACAACAGAGAGAGCAATCATTTAACCTCTCAACATCTATTGTTGCAAAGTTCGAGATTAAGTATCTAAGAGGTGCTATAAGATGTAATACTAGTTGTAACGTTCCTATTAAATCCCAGAAATATTTTTAGGATCCATTTTCTAATGAGCCAATACGCTCATTGGGGGTCATAATAGATAAGCCAATGGTCCTTCCATGGCAAGGTGTATGACGCAGATATTTGTAATGCAAAACTTACACTTCAATATTAATTCATAATTGATCATAACTATTTGAACCATTTGTCATATCTAATTGTTTAAAGTATATTATGATCCATTTTAATCTTATTTGATGCTGTTTTTAGTGTCAAAGTTGTCTTCAAGAAAAAGAATACCGAAGTGAACAAACAGGTTAAAGTGTTGACTTAATATATTTAGGATATTTCATGTATTTGTGTTGCAAGTTAGGATAATACACCAAAAAACATTGAAGCACAAAGCAATAGATAGTAGATCCACACAAAAAACCTAAAAAAAGAGGAATGAGAAGCACACGCAAAACATTACTTCCACGACAAGGCTACATAAGGACGAAATTAAAATATCTAAATACTTTAATAATACACAATTGATAATAATAATTTTAAAAAGATGGATTCTTAACATATAATAAAAAGCTATAACGAAACCTATCTTTTATCTGTTAGTTTTTTTTGTAAGGAGACTCATAACTTCATTTTTTTCTTTTTGATGTGAATCTTTATCTACAGGATTAAAAAATGATAGGATCAGCTAACAGTTATCCTATATAATTTAGTGTAATTTTACATCTCAACCACTACAGAAACAAGGATAACCATTGGGTTCGTTTCATTTTCTTCCTCGATATTGGAATGTTAATATGGAAACTGGAATGAGAGAAGCGGGATAGAGAATGTGTAGATAAAAATAATTTGGCTTCTCATCAAACATTCTACTATTTATATAGGAAATCGTAGATAATGAATGAAGATATAACTATATTTTTATTTATAATTTCTGGATATGTAGGGAATTGGTCTTGATCAGTGATTAATATTGTGGTCCGCAATATTTAATGCGGCCGCAACATTGCAGATGCGGCCGGCAACGCATCAACGCACCAGAATTCTATGGAAAAACTAACTGGAATGTTATGGAAAAACTACTAACCTGCTTGTGTTCACACTTCTAATCGGTTGTGCTCTTCTTCTTCCCAAAATTCTGTGTTGCGCTCTTCTTCCCTAAAACTACTAACCTGGCTTCTAGTCAAACATCCTACTATTTATGTAGGAAAGATAATGAATGAAAATAACTAATATTTTTATTCCCAAAATCATAATTACAAAGTTTTCTAACATAAGTCACAAATATTAAACCAGGTAGTAATATTCCACAATAATCTTTACAAAAGTTAAAATTTAGTTGAACTAATTTCAGTGTATTTGATTATCCTTCTTGACAAAGGTCACTCACATGAATGAAATATTGACATTTTAATATTATGGGGATCTAGAATGCCTTATATAACTAGATCAATACTTTGTTGGTTTTTGACAAATTTTTGTTAAGGAAAAGCTTACACTTTAATATTAATTCATAATTGATTATAACTGTTTGAAGCATTTGTCATGTCTAATTTTGTTTAAAGTATATTAAATGAGCGATCCATTTCAATCTTATTTGATGCTATTTTTAGTGTCAAAGTTGCCTTCAAGAAAGAGAATACCGAAGTGAACAAACAGGTTAAAGTGTCGACTTAATATATTTAGGATATTTCTTGTATTTGTGTTGCAAGTTGGGATAATACACCTATCTTTTATCTGTTAGTTTTTTTGTAAGGATAATGATAACTTAATTTTTTTCTTTTTGATGTGAATCTTTATCTACAGGATTAAAAAATTATAGGATCAGCTAACAATTATCCTATATAATTTGGTGTAATTTTACATCTGAACCACTAAAGAAACAAGAATTGGTTCAACTGTAAAGATTATCCTAGCATAAGCAGGGACTCAATGAAATATATCACTATTAGTCCTTGCTAGGGTTGGGGTCGGGTTTACGCTTACCCAATTCCGAACCCAAAATTAAAAAATCAAATTTGAACCTGAAACCAAATAGAACGGATTGAAATTAACAACATCATTGCAAACATGACGGGGAAACCCCAAGCAGAAACTGAACCAGACACATGAAGAAAATTGGAGAAGATGACATAAAAGAAATACCACAATATGAAATAACACAACAAAACAAATATCCTAAAACAAATACCAAACTAATAACAAAATGCACTAAAACCATACACTGAGAGTTAGAAATCTCTACCATTTTCAACGAGAAAAACACAAAAACAAAAAAAAACAGCAAAATATTATAAAGATAAAATTTGTAAATAAACGTCAAATGGGCCAAATTTGTGTTATTGATAATCATAACAAGTTGCAGAGAACATGGTTTTTGAGGATTCTAGAGTAAAGTTGAAACAAGTAAAAACCAAGAAAAGCAAAAAGAATAAAAAGATATATAACTGCAGTACCTAGTTTTGTGAAAGAAGATTTGGGAGTGGAAGGTGAAACCTTATAATCTTGAAGACGAATGAAGAAGACGAACAAAGAAGGTGAAATTTGAACAAAACTATGAAGGAGAAACAAATGGTTGTTCAAAAATGGAGAAGAATAAATGAAGGAGAAGGTGGCGTTGAGTTATGGTGAAATGAAGGAGAAGATGGGAGTTCACACGTCACTATTAATGCGTATGATTTTCTCTCCTTTTTCTCTGTATCTCTAGGATGCCCTTTTTGGGTGCCTTTTTGGCTTTTTATCTTCTGTGCCCTTTCTTCTGAAGCGTTTTTTGTCTTATGTAGATCCCGCTATGTTCTCTTTCTCCCTCCAATTTTAGAAACAAATCATAATATCACAAAACTGCCATCCACTCCTCCAATATAGTAAGTTAGTAACAGCCTCTCCATTTTCTTTGATTTATTTATTTACCATTTTCGAAATAAATTAAATATATACTTTTTGAATAATATTTCTGATCCGAAAAAAAACTAGTTTTAAACTTTTTATAGGTCAAACAAAAATTAGTATCCATATTTCTCAATCTATATAATTCAGGGTTTGAATTCTCCGAATTTTTAATATTTTTATACATCTCCAAGCTTTTAATTTGATATTATGATTTTTTTTCTCCACATAAGTTTGTTTTCATTCTATAATAATAGGAAACTAATCTCTTAAATTTTGTATTTTCCTAATAAAACATTGTTCACAATATATTATGAATCTAGACTCTAATATCAAAATTAAGGAATAAATATCTAACAATTATATTAACCCTTGTTCGTAACTAATATAAATTTAAAAATGAAATAATTAGATGGAACATATTATGTAAAGGGGAAAAGTAACATTATTTTGTACATAGAATGTTACTTTGGCATAAATTAAAAGGTAATTTAGAAGTATAAAAGAACAATGTAAGTTTATTTGTTCCATTATTGTAATTTTTATCAAGTGCGAAATATATTGAAATCTCAACAAAGATTATTGTCTTCTACTCATCCTGTTTCTATATCTAAGATCTCTCTTCCACAACTCTTATCTCTCCATCTCTCACATGCAAACATCCAAATGTTCAAGATACAACATCATAAAGCAAAACACAATAAAATGACAACTCAAGATTACTATATTTCCCATAAGCATCAATAGAGGCATTGCATTATTGTTAAGGATCATTCTGCACCAAACATCTTGCCATGAAAAAGTAGATGTAACTACCAGAGCTTAATTTGCCCCTCAAACAAATCTCCTCAACTTAATATGTATTATTCAACGTCTAAAGTAACCTTGGTATGCCGAGGATCTTAAGAGAAAAATTAAGTCAATCAGGGGGGGATATTAAAAAAAATTAATTTAAAAATAGATAAATATTTGAACTGCCATTAAAAAAAATTGATATTACATACTATAATATAGGCCCAATACTAGGCCCTATAGTACTGAGGTAAAACATCCCAAGCAGTGTGGAATTGTAAAAGAGTAATGTCATTTTAATGTGGTATGATGATTAATAGGATAGAATATCATTTTCCATTGTGAAAACCTAATAATGGGGTAGAAACTCTATAATCTTTCTTAAAAATGCATTTTTAAATGCTTTCCTTTTTTCTAACCAGGTAATTTAATTTTGTCACATGGGTTGCTATTTCTTACCTATTGATAGATGACATTTGACTTAAAGATGAGGGACTTACTAAGTTAGTATACATTATACTTTGTCTCATGTAAAAATAATACTGGTAAGGAATATGTTTTTTTAGTATAATATGAAGTATATGTATAAATATTTATATACAATTATTATATTATATATAATTTATTTAT
Organism: Lupinus angustifolius; assembly: GCF_001865875.1. NCBI lineage: Eukaryota > Viridiplantae > Streptophyta > Magnoliopsida > Fabales > Fabaceae > Lupinus > Lupinus angustifolius. The sequence continues at coordinate 120,451 of NW_017727841.1, forward strand.
AATCAAAAGTAATTGAATTTAAATGATATAAATGATTTAATGACAATTCAATAAATTTTTACACTATAAATATGTATAATTCTTTCTCAAAAAAAAAATCAGTAAGATGTGACAAACAAAGATTATAACATGCTATGCCATTTCTTACATGTTAGTGAAACACAATAACCCAATTTTGTGATAAAGGTTTATTACTAAAACATTTGTTAAAAACCTGTTAAATAACTTAATGGAAAGCATAAATGTGATTTGCGTTGAAGGACTTGTGAACTTATTAAAATTTATAATCTTAGTTAAATTTGTATTAAAAATATATAGTTTCAATAATAATATGATAAGATAATTAAGTCAAGTATTTCTTTTCTTTACCATTGTACACAAGTAGCTAAGATTTTCTGTGCCCCAAAATTGAAGAAAATTCTTATTTCAGTTCTAATTTCTTTTGTTTCCAATACAACAAAGGGCAATGATGACTCACCTGCAGCTATGAATTCAGATCAGAATAGTGCAAGAAACTGTGAACCCAACTACACTTGCAGGCACAAAACAAATATATTGTTGCTTGGGTGCCACATAACTCCAACAATAATTACTGCCCTTATCAATCCAAGTATCTGTAAGTGGAGTTTCAGTGTCAGAAACCTGTTCCACTAGGAGTAGCTACTAGTGTGGGCTTTTCCACCAAAATCTCCTTTTTTTTCTTCTGAAAACTCTTCACCAGAAAACACATCACTAAAAACCAAATTCATATATTCAATGCTTAATACTTTGATCTCAACATTCATGGGGTTCATAGTGGTCCTACAATCATATGAAAAGTATCCAAATATGTTGATGGGGCAACGCAAAAGAGTAATTATTTGTGAAAATATGGTAAAAAATCCAAATAGAACGATAACCAAGTCATTGATATCACAAGCCAACGTTACTATTAAAGAATTCAAAGAGTAAGGTCTGATGTAGTCTAAAGTAAACCATATGACGTAGATGATGCAATTAATAGATGTATCACATTCAATGACATGAAGTTATAAACCCTTACTTTATTAGTCATTAAAAATAGCCATATTAGTCTTTATATACACAATCAGTATGTGTTAATGCAACAAGCCATGTTATGGTCAGTGCCAAAAGTAGAAGACGATCAGTTTCTTGTCCTTTATCTTATGGAGGTTGGAGAAGTAGTGATCCTTTTGTGGGGATGAGGAAAATACATCAAGTTATTAGACAAACATAAGGGATCACCACCATATTCAAAATGGATTCCTATGCTATGTTCATCACAAAGTTTGAAGTTTGCATAAGGGTTACCACCGAATTGGAAATTGAACCTATGTTATGTTCATCACAAAGAATGTTCTATCTGCTTGGATTCTTCTCGTCTATGGTAGTAACATGCATTCCATACGACTGGATCAGCTACAAAACTCATGCATCTGCTAGTTTTAAGCGGGGAACAATATTCATTGATTGGAATTCGTGAGAAATTTGAGAAACCAAATCAATTTAATCAACAAATTTAAAGTAGACAAACTCAAAAAACAAATAAATAAATTCTTCGTGGCACAAACACATTTGGAAAATTTGTTGACATTGGCCACCTAGCATATAAAGAGCTTCCAGAAAAGGAGTTAATAAACATATAAAGGCATTATGTTTCTTTCATGTGGTCATATCAACACAATCTGGTGATAATAAAATTCAAAGTAATAGTACATCAAAAAGTTTTCAACTCAACTGACCAAGTAACTCACAAATTTTTTTTGGTACTAACATTTTTTAGCAAGGAACTAATTACTTTTGCGATTTATGTTTGTCTCTTCTAACAAGTATCAATCCCATGAATCAAACTCTTAATCTTGAGTATTCAGTGAGACTTTATACCCATTTGACCAATGTCTTATTGGTACTAACCCACGAGTATGATAAGAGTTAGTTCTTTTCTACTTTCTATTATTTATTTATTTTTATAAACAAATGTATTAAAATAGGCGGAAGAGGTGTCAACTGAATTACAACTTACAATAAAATTTAATACATGTATAAAGATAAGTACACCATTGAATAAAAATAAGAGAATAATGTATCTTATCGTATCAGAAGATAACTTATCTCCTTTAGCCAGTAAAAATGTGACATTTGTGCTATTTTGTTTATTTTTAAAAATATTTTTATAAAAAATGATGAAACATAACACATGTCATAATTTTACTGACAAGAGAAGATAAAACTGATCTCCTTGTATAAGGAGATACTCCTTTCCCTAAAAATAAATGAATCTTCCAAGGAAGGAGGGGGAGTGAATGGTACAGCTACAGTCATTTCCAACCATCCACAGTTCACTTTTTTTTATTCTTTTTAAATTTCCCACAATAAGTAGAGGGGAAACGGTGCTTATTTGCACAATTTAATCACGTAACATCTTAAATATCTATCTTTTACTGCAACTGACATTTATCAAATAATTTTGGTAATTTTGGTGATTGGCTTAATACATATCAACTGCTATTTCTATACAATTTGTCAGTACTCAGTGGTATTGGAATTTAGAGAATAATTAAAAAAATATAAAGAAACAACTTAATTCCATTGATTGAATTTTATTTAATAAATTGTTCACATAAGCATTATATTATAAGAGGAAAGTTAGCCTAATAAATTAAATAAAAAGCTAACTATAAACAACATAGCATGGGATCTTAAAACATCATTGCATGACTTGATGTTTAGGGACATGCTATTTTATACAAATGAACTTCCAATATAGCTCTAAAAAAAGATATGGGACATGATATAATTAAATATGGAGAAATTTATGCAAACAACCCTAGTTGTTATGATGTACAATATGACGGTCGGATAAAAATGAAGATCTTTTAAAACTCAATAATTAATACTTTAGAACAAGATTTGTTAGGAATGATAACTACAATAGTATGATATACTCTAACAAGAAAAAATGAGAGGAAATTAAAATTTATACTTTGCCATTTCCTCAAACAATCCCAGGTCAAAAGTGATAATTGAGTAAAATATTTTGAAAAAATAAACAATTTTTTAATTTGAAGTTTTCGGTGGTAACATCACAGTCATTATAGGTCCAACATTGTAATAGTCATAAGAAAAAGAAACAGGAGTTCACAAATTTTGGTATACACTATATGACATAGACTTCAACACTTTCATGTTTTATTAAATGAAATTCCATATAAAACTTGAACACTTTGTAAAGATTAGAAATATTAATTGAATGAATTAGTACTACAGATAAGTTCTACACATTAATGAAAGTGTCAAACTTAAAATACATAATAGAAATATAATTACTGTCTATATTTTCTAATAAGCAAAATATTCATGTTCAATCAAGACGAAAATTGTTGTGAATGCTTAAAATATATTATTATATTAATTTCACATTGTCTGATATTAAAATATAGTAGAATAACAAATGTCTATTACCTATATAACTAAAAAAATGTACCTCATAACATGTGTCAATCTCTCAAGCCCTCATGACATGTGTTAATCTCTCATCAAAACTAAAGGTCTCAATGACATATGTCGATCTCTCAATCAAAATTTTCTCTCCAAAACTATCAATTTTCTCTTTTTGTTCATTGTACAATTTAATTCTAATGATTAATAGGTCCATTTGTTTTTTATTCTATGAAGAAATTACATCTCACAATAAAGGGGATTAAATCCTTTTCACATATGAATTACTTCTCCACCATTATCATTTCATATCTCCATATTCTTCTCCCCCTTTCATTTCATATTTCTCTCTTCTTCTCTCACATGTCCACAATCCAATGTTTCATTCGTCAATCTTTATTTCGTTTAAACTTAATATGATGGTTTATGTATCCCGCTACTAAATCTTCATCATTATAGGTTTGTTCTTATTTTATAAATATGTTATTTAAAGTGTATTTTTATTTATTTTTTCATTCATTAACCTAATATGATGACTTCTGTATCCCACTACTCAATCTTCATCATTGTAGATTTGTTCTTCTTTTGTAAATATGTTGTTAATAGTGCATTTTTATTGATTTTTCATTCATTTATTTACTTTTAGATATGTTCTTATTTTGTAGATATTTTAATTGATTTTTTGTTTATTATGTATGTATGTGTATTATTATTTTGTCTTTGATTTGTTTATATTGTATATATGGTACGATTGATTTCATTATTTTGTAGATTTGTTCTTCCAATAATCATCTACCTTAGTGTTTAATTTACAAGGATTTCATCTTTAACAATGATCAAACCCTCAATAACTGTGTTACGTAACCGATCTCCATTTATATACACACATTTAATTATAAGTTACAATATTGTATTTGTTTGTTTGTTGTTATGAATTTATTTATCTTCTCATCTTATCTCGTTTTTATCATCTTATCTCTTCATTTGCAGTTTGACTCTCCCTTAAAGCATATCTACGGGTTAGTGTTATGTCTATGTGTCCCTATCTTACTAAAATCTTCAATTTTATTCTCCTTTGTACAACAAATGAATTTGAATATTTTTTTCTCACATGATATCTGTTAAAATATTTTTTCTTGTGTGGTTATTTTTCTAAAGCAGGAAATACGAATTGGCCATATTCTTTGTTTCGACATTTGTAGAAAAGAAACCTCACATCCTATAATACAACGATTAGAGGTTATATTCATTATCTGAGTGTAGAATAATAGTTCTTTAATTTTATTATGTGTTTGCTCTTTTTCATTAAAAGTTATTTTTTTTCACTATCTGAATGTGTCAACCTTATATTAGTAAGAATAATCTTTAATTTATTTTATATAATTTGGCATGTTTAATTGTTGAATATGTATATTTTATCTAATTAATCATAGTAAATATGATCATCATATCAGTCATAACCACCGAAGATAATTTAATTTATATTCTACTATATAAGTAATAAATTTATGGATGAGTTGCAAAAATATAATATAAATTTGCATGATTATAGCTAATAAATTTGTGGAATACTAATTGAGTAATAATTACTCATTAATGTCTTTGTATGTATTAATTGAGTAAAATTAATTAGTAGTTACAATTTAGAAACTGAAATTATTAGGCATGATTGTCTTTGAATGTATTTTGCTCTATTATCCAAAAACTAGGGGTGACAATGTGGGCTGGCCCGCCCCAGCTGGGCCCAGCCCGCCAAAATAAGGGCTGGCCCGGCCCGACCCGTATTGTTAAAAGGGCTCAAAATGCCAGCCCGGCCCATATTTTGCAGGGCTGGCAGGCTGACGGGCTGGCAAGCTGACGGGCTGGCCCGTTTTCCCTCTAAAATGTACATAATTAAAACTTTTAGAAAAAAAGTAATCAACAAACATGATAGATGTCTTTTAAAGCAAAAAATCACAAACATAAGTCTACAATATTACAATAAGAACATAACATCTTAGCTTAAAACTTGTATATTATAAAGAAGAAACCAATTGCCACGCCCCTCGCACAACACAATGTCACACATTTTAGTTTTTTTATTTTTTAACAATGGCCCGTCAGGCCAGCCCGGCCCGACCCATCTTGGCCCGTCTAAAAAACGGGCTACTAAAACAGGCTGAATATGGGTTTTGGGCTCAAATCCTTAGCCCGACCCGCTAAAAATAGCCATCCGAACGGGCTAGCCCGTCGGGCCAAGCCCATATTGCCACCCATACTAAAAACTAAATAATTGTCCTGCACAATTATTTTTGTTATTTGATTTTTTGTTGTGTTTTTTGATTGAATTTCTCTTTAATAGGATGTAATAATGAAAATATTAAAGAAATTTTATTTGATTTATATTTTGATTAAATTATTTATGATTCATTGATTTTAAGCAATGCTCATTATGAATATAAATTTGCATAACTGTAAATAATAAATTTGCGAAATATATTCAATTTCATTTATATTCTATTTTGTTTGAATTTATGGATAAATTACAAAATTTAAATTTATGGATCAAATTATATTTATATGTAATTTGTCATGATTCATTGAACTTCATGACAAGTGTGATTAATTGAGCATATTACATAATTAGTTTAATATTGGAAATTTAATGGATATTTATAATTACACTGATAAAGAAATAATTAAATAATAATGTCATAAAGAATATAAAAGTTCAATATTTTTCAGTCAGTTACAAAATGATGTTGTACACAATTAATCAATTGTTAATTACATTTTAAATGCCAAAATTATTAGACATGATTGTATTTGAATATCTTTTATTCCGTTATCCAAAAGTTAAATAATTCTTCTCAAAATTAATTTTGTGATTTGATTTTTCATTGCATCCTTTGATTAATTTCTATTTAATCTTTAATAGGATGTGACAATCAAAATATTAAAGCAATTTGATTTGATTATGATAATTAATTTGTATGATTTATATTTTGATTAAATTATTTATAATTCCCTAATTTTAAGCAATGTTTATTATTGATATAAATTTGCCGAATCGTAAATAATAAATTTTCGGAATATTAATATTTAAATCAATTTATATTCAATTTGTTGTTTGAATTTATGGATCAATTACAAAAATAAAATATAAATTTGCATTATTATAATTAATGAATTTATGAAATATTAATTAAGTAATATCTACTCATTAACGTTTTACATCATTTCCGATAATTTGTTTATATTTGTATTCATTAATCTATAATTTATTCTGATTTATTCAATTGCATAACGAGCATGATTAATTGGGCATATTGCACATTTATTTAACATTAGAAACTTAATGCACAATTATAATTATATTGATAAATAAATAATTATATTTTTATGTCATAAATATATATAAAAACTCAAATTTTATGGATCAATTACAAAAATGACATTATACACAATTAATCAATTAAGTTAAATGATAAGATATAATAAGATGATGATACAACAAATTAACTCTATAATGTATGTGTTTTATTTAAAAATAAAATGAATATGATTACCTATGCAATATTAAAATATAATGTTACTATAGCAATATTAAAATAATAATAGTATGAATCATAACATATTGTTTGTAGTTATTTTAGAGTCTAATATTTATTTTTATACTAATATTATTTGAGAATCAAATAATAATGAAATTATAAATTTATTGATGATTTTTGTTATTAATAGGATACTACTAACTATATCATGTTATGTATGTGTAAAAAAACAATGTTGGAAAAGTCGAGCAAGAAGTTTAACCAGAAGAGGTTCCGTATTAAGTTTATCTAATTTAAACAATTAAACCATATGGTTTGACCATATGATTATATATATAATTAATAATTTTTAACAAGATGAATGCACCGATAACATATATGTTTTTAACTATGCGAATGCACGAGCAACATACATATTCTTAATCATAAATGCACATGTAATATGTGTTTTTAATCACGCAGCAAAAAATATCATTCCGTGCAATGATATATATTTGTTTCACATTGTCTGGTATTAAAATATAGTAGAATAACAAATGTAAGTGGGTGTACAAGAGGAAGGCAACAATATCAGAAAAAGAAGGGGAAAAGTTCAAGGCTCGTCTTGTAGCAAAAGGGTATTCACAGCAGAAGGGGATCGATTACAATGAGTTTTTATCCCCAGTGGTGAGACACACTACTATTAGGGCAATGCTTGCCTTCGTAGCTAGTCGGGATATACACTTAGAACAGATGGATGTGAAGACTGTCTTTTTCCATGGTGAATTAGAGGAGAAAAACACATCAAAACATGAGATTAGATCATATATCAAAAATTGAAAATAAACATTTAACAACTTCAATTATTTTCAAGATAAAAGGCATAACAAATCACAAAATAAACTAAGAGACATGCATATAAAATGTTGAAATGACATACTGACTTGGTTTTTCAAAAGGTCTTTCCCATTCTAATCAAGCATTATGTGGAAGTATAACAATGGGCCTTGGAAAACAGATGTTAGCTTGATTTTCTTCATAAACCAACTTCAAAAGTTTTGCACAATATTTTCACCCCAACTTCTCTTTTTTCAAGTTTGTTGTTGACGATGATCATGTTCATAAAAACATATTCTAACTAGAGATTGGTATTATTTTCGTTTGGTGCAAACATTTAACCTCTTGAATAATAATATATGTCAACTGGAGGAAATTTCGAGAATGAATTTACAAGGAGTTGTCTTTGAGATTAAAGGAGTATTTACAAATCAAGGGAGTAGTAGTTACTAAAGTTAAGGAGTCTTATATATCTTCTTCAATATTCTCTATAAAATGTACACATGTTAAGAAATCTTATGCTAAAGAAAGTACAATATGAGGGAAGGGATATTAACATTTATCATTAGAGTGAATTACACCGATACCCCCTGAGTTTTAGTGAAATTACACAAACCACTCAGACCTTTTTAAAACCAACATAAACCACCCATATTTATACATATATATTACACTGACTGCCCCTATAAGAGATATAAGTGTAATTTCTTAAACAAAAATAGTGACTGGTGTAATTAAGTCAAACAAAATATATTATATTGTGGAGACAAATCCAATTAGTATAAACTTGATGTATATTCATTATTTTTTATTTGTTATAAACTACATCAATAAGTCTAAGGAGGTGTTTAAATTACTCTCATATTATATTTTAACTAACCAAAATAAAGAATAAAAATCGACTCTTATACTATTTGGACTTGTTTTCACAATATATCGTATTTTGTTTGACTTAATTACACTCATCACCATTTTTTTTATTTAAGAAATTACACTTATCTATCTTATAGGGATAGTAAGTGTAATGTATATATATATAGTGTAATTTCATTAAAACTCAGGGGTGTCAGTGTAATTTAATCTTTATCATTATTATTACTTCTTTTTCACTAACTCAAAAATTATATCAGTTATTTTCATCAATTATTTAGTATTAACTTAAGCAAGTTCAATTGTTGTAGCTTCTCCTAGGTACAAGTTTATTAGTATTTATCATTGAGAGATAGAGAATTTTAACAATTTTTTTATCAATGATAATCATCTCAAAGCATAGAAGGAAAAAATATATTTAATAAATGGAGGAGATTTATATGGGTGGCAAAATCAATGGATTTGACTATGCAAATGGAATTTTTTTGACTATGCAAATGCAAAATCAACGATGTTATTATGATAAATGTTAGTAGTCTTTTCTTTGTATTGTATTTGTTTTGCTATTGGTTTTATATTTTAATTTTTTTTTACTATTTTAAACAACATGATTGTGAGTTTATTTTTTATTATTGCCTTTATTATTTAGCATAGTAAGTGTATAAATTATTGTAATCGTATGAATATAAGGTATTCAAATATAGATTTTAATCAAACTTTATCACTCCATATGTTTATAACATGTAAAAAGCGAAAACTCAGTATCAAACATTCAGAATGCGGGTTGACAGGCACGAGAGTCACCCTAATCATAAACTTCACTTACAAAATAATTACGAGCCACTCAATTATTTTAATGCTTAATAAAAAAATAATTGTACCAATTGAATAAATTCAATTGCATATTACAATATCTAAGACAACTTACTATATTTAATATTTATAGCATGTAGACTACAAATTACAAATGATAGGAAAGCAGGTTGACATGCACGGTAGTGCCTGTCAACACTCTAGTTATTTATAAAATAAATTAACTAAAATTGAATTCTTTAACTATATAATCAAATTAAAAGTATTTTTTTGGCTTTTTGATACTCTTTTAAAAATTCTATTTTAGAATGATGCAGGGCAGACATTAGTTTTTATGGCTTCATATATATATATATATATATATATAACAAAATTTCAATTACTTATTTTATCACCTAAATGAATTCCATGGAATTTTTATAGTAAGGTCATGGTTCAAGTCGTTTATAACTTCTATGAAAATGGGAAGACCGACTCTGACCATTAAATTAAACAATCATATATTATAAATAGTTGAATATCTTCCAAATCAACAAAAATCAATCAAATTTTGAACCAGAACTACTTAATATTGACTTCCCTATTGCACCTAGGCATATACAAGAGCAAGATAAACTCTTGTCAGACAAAAAAATAAAAAATAAAATATTTTGTTTTGATGGTTAAATTTTAAATAAATAATTTCAAGGGTATTAATGTCCATGTGATTAGCGAGAATACCATTTTAATACGGGTGGACGGGGTGCTAATACCCTAATCTGTAATTGACTCCCGAGTCAGAATCTCTGTTTAAAGACCATATTATCTTAATTGAGCATAAAAAAGGTTTTCTTCATTTTAAGCACAAAAAAACATAGTAACAACTCCAAATAAATTGAAAGAGATAGAAATCGAGTTCGCCTTTACCTAAATCACAGAATCGGTCTTCCAACTGAAATCGGGTCGCGACAAGTGTATATATAATATTCTGTAACTTCCATTAATTTTTTTATTATGTAGGAAAATATTGTAATTTTATTGAACAAATTACACCAATCCAAATGAGTAACTGTAACAATTTGTAAGTTGTTATTTTGGAAGATATAGAAACATAAATTCATCACAAACATATAAACAATAAACACAATTGAATGAAAGTGACAACACAATTGATTGAAAGTGACAACTGATGAAAACCTTAATAAACGTGGCTGTCAAACAATATTCAGGTGTAGTATCTGTACTTGTAATCTGGAATCCTCCAACCACATCTTTCTCTCATGTAAGTTGGTCATTCATGTATGGAATTGGCTAGGTAGCATGTTCCATTGCAACCTAAACATGTCATCCTTGCAAGCTCTACTTGGCAATTGCAATCTTGGTTGGAGTCCTCAACTCAAAGATACTATTCTATCTTGTATCATACTAGCAATCAACCAAATTTGGAACACAAGAAACAAATTAAGATTTGAGGATAGGAGTGTAACTTTTAGTAGAGTTATCACCAATCTCAGATTGGACATTGCCTTATCTGGTAGGCTTTATCATTCGTGTTCCAACTCCTCCATCATTGACTTCTCAATCCTCAGAAGTCTGGATATCCAAATCAATCACAGAAGAGGTCCTAAAATGGTGGAGGTCATATGGCAAGCTCCAAGGCTGGGTTGGACGAAAGTGAATACTGATGGAGCAGCATTTGGCTCTCCTGGCCATACAGGGGTGGTGGAATCCCTGCTTCGGGGGATTAGACTGCTTGCTTTGCTGCTTATTATGAGATAAAAGATTCTCTTTTTGCTGAATTAAGCTCTGCCATATTGGTTGTGGGTCTAGCTTATACAAAAGGTTGACATGTGCTTTGGTTGGAATGTGATTCTTCATTAGTAGTGGACATTTTTGAAGGAAAAGTCACGGTGCCGTGGAATTTGGATACGAGATGGTTTCGTTGTAAGAAATTACTGTCCAGAATGAACTTCAAGATCTCACACATCTATAGGGAAGGCAATGCCTGTGCCGATAAGCTAGCTAAATTTGGAATCTCCTCCAAGTGCTTCACTTGGTGGAACTCCTATCCAAACTTTATAAGTTATGATTGCTCTAGGAATTGGTTGAGTCTTCCTAACTATAGGTTCAAATACATGTAATGTGTTCTTCTTTGTTTTTCTTCTCTTGTTATTAATAAAATCTGGTGCTTAGGCACTTTGGCTAAAAAATAAAAATAAAAACGCAAAAAATGGACTGATCTTCATTATTATCGAACTCATTAGAATTATTAAACAAAGAATTGCTTCTTGGGTAAATTCATCAGTATGTTATTCCATTTGCCTTGTCCAGGACCTTCACGTTTCAGTTCATTTCTGAAAAATTGAATCATCCATATCAATATTGATGGAAAATTAACAAGAGTTCAGCAAAGAAATCTACCTAGTGATAATATCACCAGCGTCCAGTCGGTATTATATCAACCTGAATATTAAATTTTCATTCATATGCACTTTACATAAAATTCATTCATATCTACGTTTTTTATAACTCATACAGATCATTACAAATCAAAAGTAATATAACAAAGATAACGTTACAAATAATTACTTTCGTGGCTGTTACTGTTGTATACATAACGTGCATATAATGAATAACTGACATCTTTAAAATTATGTAACAAATAACAAAGATATAATAAAAATTCTCAAATGTAACAATACTCATGTAACTTCTAAAACGTACCAAACAAATTTAGTGTAGAAAAATTTGATTATAAAAAGTAAGATATTAAGAATAAAAAAGTTAGATATTAAGAAGGATAATTTTGGAATATTGAAATTACGCTCCTTCAATTTTCTAAACAAAGTATCTATTATATTTTCAAAGTATAATTTGTCATAATTATTTTTATTTACAATAAACAAGAGAAACTCCCGTGTTTGGGAAAACAAAATGAACTCTGCTAGGATTTTGCTTCCAACTTTCTTGAGCATTACAACCAAGCCATCAAATCAGGGCATTGGATTGAGGCAATGCAAAATGAACTCAATGCCCTTGAATTAAACAAAACCTGGACTGTTGTTGATTTACCCCCAAATAAACAACCCATTGGTTGCAAGTGGGTCTATAAGGTCAAACACAAATCAGATGGCTCCATAGAAAGATATAAGGCAAGGCTAGTGGCAAAAGGCTTCAACCAAACAGAGGGGGTAGATTTTTTTGACACATTTGCTCCTGTTGTGAAACTCACAACAGTGAGATTACTACTTGCCATAGCTTCTTCTCAAAACTGGTTCATTTATCAACTTAATGTGAACAATGCCTTCCTCTATGGGGACCTCAATGAAGAAGTTTACATGACCATACCCCAGGGAGTCATATGTAGCAAAACCAACAAGGTTTGCAAATTACACAAATCCCTCTATGGCCTCAAACAATCTGGCAGGCAATGGTTCACCAAGCTCTCCAAGTCACTCACATCATTAGGCTACACACAATCGCACCATGATCATTCCTTGTTCACAAAGAAACAAGGATCACACTTTACAGCCTTACTCATCTATGTAGATGACTTAGTTTTAGCTGGCAATGACAACATCGAGATTCAATCTGTTAAGCACCATTTAGATTACCAATTCAAGATTAAGGACCTTGGCATCCTCAAATATTTCTTGGGCATAGAGGTAGCTAGAACTAAGCAAGGCATAACTATTTCATAGAGGAAGTATGCCTTAGACATCCTCTACGACACAAGCTTCCTTGCTTCAAAACTTGCACCTACTCCTATTGTTAAAACCAACAAATTACACAATGATGATGGAATACATTATGACAATCCTACATCCTACAGAAGATTAGTAGGCAGGTTGCTATATCTGACTAATACTAGACCCGATATAAGTTTTGTTGTTCAACAATTGAGCCAGTTTATGGCTCAACCCAATGTTATTCATTTTAAAGCCTTAACCAGGGTTCTCAGATATGTCAAAGCTAATCCAGGACAGGGGCTGCTCTATCCCTCTTCATCCAGCTTACAACTCAAAGCCTTTAGTGACTCAGACTGGGCAGCTTGCATAGATTCAAGGAAGTCAATCAGTGGTTGTTGTGTCTTCCTAGGAGATTCCTTGGTCTCTTGGAAATCAAAGAAGCAAAACACGGTGGCAAGATCTTCATCTGAAGCAGAATACAAGGCTCTTGCTTCATCTGTGTGTGAAATTCAGTGGCTAACATACCTTCTACACAACTTCAAGGTCCCTTTTATCCAACCAGCTTTGTTGTATTGTGACAATGACTCGACTAGATACATTGCAGCCAACTCAGTCTTCCATGAAAGAACAAAGCATATTGATATTGATTGCCATATTGTGAGAGAAAGACTTCAAGAAAGGCTATTTCATCTACTCCCAATCACTACCACTAAACAAACCGCCGACATTCTCACTAAACCACTTGACCCTTCTCCTTTTCACTACCTTCTTGCCAAGCTTGGAGTTTTTAACATCTACTCTCCAGCTTGCGGGAATATAGATCAACAAAATTCTTCAACACAGATACTTGATTCACAAGCAACTAACATAAATAACACCAAGTCCAACAGTCAACCAAACAACAAGCCTAAATCCAAGTCCAAACACAAGCAACCTGATCAAGGCACAACCATTCAAACTCAATGCACCAAGCACGATCCAAAGGCAAGCCCAAGCAGCCCAAACAGCAGCCTTGACAGTTCCAATTTATCTGTTTATTAGAATGCAAGCTTTCTGGTTTTTCTATAGTTTGTTATTTTCCTTTTTGCCATGTGTTTCTTATTCCCAATTAGTTTAGTTAGTTAAAGTTGTTACTGATTCTATTAGTTAGGATTCTTGCATTCTTTCTCTTGTATATAAGCAAGATGCTCTAGTCTCTTAGCCTTAAGAAAAGCAGAATTCTAAATTGTACACAAGTTTGTTCAATAATCAATAAAGTGATCATGAGGTATTTTTCTATTCTTTGCAATAGAGCCTTAAAGTTTTAATCATTTTGTCTTTATTATTCTGTTTATAAAGTAAGTTTAAAGTAGAGTATTAAATGTACTAAAGTTTTCTTCTGATTAAACAAAAGGCTTCATAAATAAAAGTCTTAATGCTGCAACTAGTCATAAATTGTTAAAGCTTCCATAAAAACCAAACTAAGCAATAAAGTCCCATATTTTTTCCCATGCCTCTCATTGTTGTGCAATCCCCTCTATGGCTTGTCTTGCAGGAGTACCTTGTGTAACACCGCGAATTTTACGATTTTGAATTATAAGATTTTACTAATATTTTTATTAATTATATATTCAAAAATGAATTTCTGGGAATTTTCAGTAAAGAATTAGACAAAACTCTAGTTGAGTTTTAGTCTTGAAATGTTATTTCCTATTTTATGGTAAATTTTGGTAATTTTTGGAGACAGTCGGTTCTAGACCACTGTCGGGGCCGAATCCGCCCGGTACGGCTCAAAAAGTGTCTCTTTGAGTTCCGTAACTCGGAATCGAATTCCGATCACGCTGTTGGATTCGTAATTTAATTTTGAGTCAACATAGACCCTGAATACACCCATACCTACTTTCTAAATATTTTTCACTCGGAATGCCGAAATCCGAAATTCTAATCGGATATTAGGATTGGGCGATTTATAATACCTAATCGAGTATTGGCCGATAATACTCAGGCATGTTAATCGCACGTGTCCACAAGGTGATCATTTTGCATTGGGATGTGAGAGTTGACTTCCATAAAGCAAATCTCTCACCACTTTCTCAAATATCTCATGATCTCATTAGCCACCCTAGGGATTTTTTGATGATTTCCTAGAGGGAAATCTGATTTCTCTCTCTCCTTAAACCCTCACACTTCACACTTCACTGTCACACTTCACTGTCACACTCTCTCATTTGCAAAAAATTTCAAGAGAAGGTAAAAAAAAATCTCTCTTCATCTTTTCTCTCATTTTCTCCTTTCTTCTTCCATCTTCAATCTTTGATCTCTCAACATTCAACCAATGTATGTTGATGAGATTTAAGTATGTTGTTCATGAGTATGTCAAGAACATATTCAACCGTTGAAATTTTCTAAAACGCCTTCTAACTCA
>NW_017727841.1:136092-136721 GCF_001865875.1 Lupinus angustifolius
ATACTTTGAATAACTTACTTTAAAATGGTAAGATTATCAAAGAATGTCTTAAATCGAAATATGGAGTTTTAAGTATTTTGGTAACGATTTTAGAAATATCGGAAACTAACGGATTTTTATTGTGGTAGTTACGAAGATTTCTGTGTTCGAACCTTGAAACCAAACCAATCGTAGTTGACAAGTAAAGCACGCTTCATTAAGGTGAGAGAACACATCGTGACATAGTGGTGTCCGAATATGACACCCGGATCTCCTAAACCATCTCAAAGGTTTTGGAGTTAACTTGAGTTTTAAGAAACCCAAGATTTTTATGTTTGAATGCTTTTGAATATATGTGATTGTTGATGAAATGTGTTGAATATTGTATATGAATGTTGTTGTTGGGAACTTTTCTGAATGCAGGTATTTGAAAAATCATGTTTAAATGTGTTTCGGTTGTCAAAAAGGGCAAGAAATGGTATTCTGTCCAAGTCCCTGTCGCTCGGGTGAGCAAAACGTCTCCTGGGCGAGCTAGGCGTCGCACGGGCGAACAAAAGCCGTTTCAGCAAAAAAAGAAAAAAAAAACGGGTCGCCCGGGCGAGCAAAAGAAAAAAAAATCTAGAATTTTAATGAGTTTCTAGAACTCTCTC
>NW_017727841.1:136821-137084 GCF_001865875.1 Lupinus angustifolius
TGTTTCACTATTTGGATTGATTGGTTGAGTATGTAATAACCCTAGTATGGGTATGTGATATAAAAACTACTTTGGTATAACACCGTAATTGAAATAAAAAGTAAAGTATTCAATGTGTTGAAATTAAATAGTCAAATTCGGAAATTTATTTTAAAGAAAGTAATCCGAGAAGGATATATGATTTAGGGCGATGCCCAGAAAAGGATACGTGATACCACGGAGCGAGATCGTCTGACCGTAAGTGGCTTGGTCTGGGACCGTCC
>NW_017727841.1:137184-150555 GCF_001865875.1 Lupinus angustifolius
ATTATCGGCCAATACTCGATCGGGTATTTTAAATCGCCCGATCCTAATATCCGATTAGAATTTCGGATTTCGGCATTCCGAGTGAAAAATATTTAGAAAATAGGTATGAGTGTAATCAGGGTCTATTTTGACTCGAAATTAAATTACGAATCCAACGACGCGATCGGAATTCGATTCCGAGTTACGGAACTCAAAACGACACTTTTTGAGTCGTACCGGGCGGATTCGGCCCCGACAGTGGTCTAGAACCGACTGTCTCCAAAAATTACCAAAATTTACCAGAAAATCGGAAATAAAATTTCACGAATAAAACTCAACTAGAGTTTTGTCTAATTCCTTACCGATAATTCCCAGAAATTCATTTTCGAATATATATAATTAATGAAAATATTAGTAAAATCTTATAATTCAAAATTGTAAAATTCGCGGTGTTACAAAGGTTTTAAAAAGGAGGCAATTTTATATAACTCATTTAAAAAAAAATTACCCATTTTTCCACAATATTTTTGAGAAGTATTTTTCGAGGCGTTACACCTTGACTAACCCCTAGTCCAATAGAAGCAAACCCAACATTCAACCCATCAGCATTAACGGAATTGAAAAAATATTTATTGAAAATTATTATTTAAATGACTCCTTATCATTATGGGTCATGGGCAGGTGCTGTAATATAAAAAACATTTCTCTCTAGTGTTGGCATATGGTCTCTCCAAGCATATTCATTATTTTGAATTTGTGAAGGACAACTCACTTGTTTTTTTTGTAAGTGATAAGGAAATATTTTTTGGGATGTGTGGTTATCTATCCCAACAAGTATCGTTCATATGAATTGAATATTTGATATTTTAGTCTTTTTGGGATTTAGCATAGTAACACTTTATTTGTAAATTGACTTCTTTTTTAAGAGCTACTTTGCTTTGATCTATATTTTTTAATCTTTGTATAAGAGTTCTTCCCTACTTCCATCAACTTGTCTCTTTAAATATTCTTTATCTATATAACAAAAGTGCACCACTTATCTTTTTAATTCGGTGCAATTTCTCATTGTAACTTTCATGGAATTTTTGGTGATGAAGTATAATAAATTCATATGAAAGATAAACCACTCTCCCAGGCAAAAGGACTTGGACGAGCCCACTCATAAGTTTCTACAAGATATTAGAGTAGAACTAAATTAAAATTAACTAACTAACAGTAAAAGACCTAAAGCCTAATTACACAAATGAGAAAGCTTAAGACCCGACCAAATATTGCAAACTTGTGGCCTATGAGGCTTCAAAGACTCTTGATTTAATTATTCTTACCTGTTGTTGGTGGAAAGGTGTTGAAAAATTGCAAGTTTAGTATTAAAGAATTAATGGATATAGCACATTGTATTTATAAGGCAATTGTTGTGTGCTTGTTGCTAGTGCCATATACAAATTTGACTTATATTTTGCTAAGTGCTATACTATATTTTTTTTATGATTTTGTCAGATTTGTGTATAAGATTACTACCGGAACTTCTCATTTCATCTCTCATGCCCCATACTTCTTAGACTCATCTAGATTCGTTCACCATAGAGAATTGATAGTCACTATTGCCATCTTGTCGATGATATTGTACTAATATTGGAATTCATGGCATTTTTTCTTTGTTAGTGGTATTATTTGTCGCCTGCATGTGTTGTCCTAGTTGATTTCAAGTTGGACGATCTCCCACCTCCCGCAGCAGATGATCACGTTTAAATTATATTTATTTTATATTTTTATTTATTAATTAGTATGTTGTGAATATTTTATTAACTAAAACACTTTATTATCTAATTGCATTGATTATCTATTTTAATCTAGATTTTGGAATGTAGGAGTGTGAATATTCAAGTTTGCCTAGCCTATTTTTAAAATCGATAAAACTATAAAACATAAAATACAAAACTTTCAAAATAATAACAAAAGCTAAAGAGAGCATATTTTAGTTGTATCCCGAACTAATTTATCATATTTAGTTGATCATATATTAATCATCAGTTAGAAAACTTTTGAGTTAGCGATAGTTTTATTTTTTAAAAATTTGTCTATATAAAAAGGATGTTACAAAATCATTTAATTGGATTTGTAACATTATAAAAAGAAGTATGAGAAACATGTAGGTCTCAAGGCAAACCAACAGCTTTGGTTTCTTCACTTGATGATAATGAAATGAATAGTTTCAGTTTCTTCATTGAATCATAATAAAATGAATTAACTATGAAAGAGCCAAAAAGCAACTTCTACTACGACAATCAACAACCTGATTAGTTTCACATTATTTTTATTTCCATTTTTTTTACACAAACTACCCCTCCATTTTTTATAACTACAAAAACTCCTTAATTTGTATATATAGATTATAATAACTATCCTTGCATGATAAATAAGTGTGATACTTTAAATAAAAAATGATAATAAGTGTAATTAAGTTAAACAAAATATGACATATTATGGAGACAAACTTTGTGTAATTTCACTAAAAATCATAGATTATCAGTGTAATTTACTCTTATAAATATCAATTAGAAAACTTTTCCTTTAAAATATTTTACCTAATGAAAATTTTCTGAGAAGAAGGTGGACGACCAAACTATATTTACGCTACTAATTCCATTAAACTAAAATCATTATATTTTAAATAGTTTTATTTCAATCAAACAACTCAACTAATTAACTATTTTAAAACCAGAACTATGTAGTCTTGACTTCCGTATTGCACATAGGGATATGTAGGAGCAAGATAAATCTCGTGAGACACAAATATAAAAAATAAGATATCTCATTTTAACAATTAAGTTTTTATTAATTATTTTTTAATGGTTTAAAAGTTCATGTGATTAACGAGAGTACTGTTTTAATACGGGCGTGCAAGTGCTAATACCTTCTGAGCTCAAAACTAAAGACTATATTATCCTAATTGAGAAAACAAATTCTACATTTTAACCGTAAAAATCATATAATCATAATTAAGCATAAATGATCACATTTTTTATTTGATTTGAATTAATAATTACCAATAATTAGAAGGAATATAGATCAATGTTTCGTGTTCTTTTATAAGTGATTGATTTTAAGACTTGTTTTAAATTTAATATGTGATAATTGAATTTAGTTAATATATGATTATGATAGCTGAATTTTGATGATACTATTTAATTTACTTTTAATTTGACTATTTAATATCGTTTATCATGTCAATCAAAAAATGCCATTTTTTTATAATTGCATTTGTTTATCAATTTAACACCATGATATCATATTTCATATAAAAGTCGATTATATTGTAAACAATATCAAAATAATGTAACTTATATCAATTATCACATATTAAATTTAAAACACGTCTTAAAATCAATCACTTATAAAAGAACAAGAAACATTGATCTATATTCCTTCTAATTATTGGTAATTATTAATTCATATCAAATAAAAAATGTAATCATTTATACTTAATTATGATTATATGATTTTTACGGTTAAAATGATATTTTTATATTAAAATATCATTACTAGCGAACAATAAAACATTTATGCTTATATTAGTATTCAAATATCTGTTATTTTGTATGATTGATATTATTAACAGAGTAATAGCCGTACAGATCTTAGTGCTTGGTCAAACTAAGCAATGATGCACTGATATCATTATTTTAAGACTTGTTAGGGGATAACTAAAGATAGATAGACAATATGAGATCAACTAAAAAAATCTATTTTATATAAAACAATCAATGATATTATAAAATAATATCTAAAGGATGTAACTTATATTAAAATGTTATTAGTAAGAAACAATAAAACATTTGATGATATCTTATTATTCAAATATTTAAGAGCATAATAAATGGAGAAAAATTATTACTTGGTCCAACGGAAATTGAAAATCAATTTCTCCATTTGCGCCCCGATTTTCAGTAGAACATCATTTACATGACAGTTTTGGAGTCGCCACAATATTTTTGTGGTCAAAACATATAAAACCCTATTTTTGTTTACTTTTGGATTGCACTAGTCTTTAAATTAGAAATTTGGGCTCATAATTTAGTTATAGACTATGGAATTTATTAGCATTTCTTGTGCTCATACTAGGCGCTATCATCGATAATTATATGAACTAATTTATACTCCAAAAAATGTTTGATTATTTATTTATTAAAAGAGAAAGATATTTTTATTTTTTATTACATATATAGTTCGAAGAAAATGGTTTGTTGATTATGTTTTTTTATTTTAAAAATTAATTTGATCTTAATCTATTATCCCAACTTAAACGACTGAAATACAACCCTGATATCGTATCACATATTAAGGAGTGAGAGCTTAATAAGATTTCATCTTTTTTACTTTTTTAAGGTTTTTTTATAGAAAGATGTAGTTAGTTGCTCATTAATTTTATGAAAGTGAACTAGAATCTTTATGTCCGACAATACATAATATCTTAATATTGTGGTAAAACATTATTTTTGTGAATTGATTTTTATTAAAAAGGTAAATATATAACGTATAGTAATTATAATATATGACATATAGTTATTAAAATACTAATTATAATATATATTTATTATAATATAATTACGTATTATGGTTATTGTTGAAATAAGAAGGAAAAAATAAGTAAGAAATAAAAGTTGAAAATGACATACCTGATGTAGCTTCAAAATTGATGATTGATAGTATTATACAACAAGAACGAAATTTGGTAAATATGCTTATGACTCATTATGCTTTTTGGCTATGCTTGAATATGCACTGTGAAAGACGATAAACAGGAGCCACAGAAAATTTGGGCAATCCCATTGGGATTCTCTAGTGTTTCTCTTAGCACTTATTTTTCTCTCTCTTTTTTGGTTTTTCTCTCGTGTGTTTCACATGAATTTTTGGTAGTTTTTGTATTTTTATATGTGATCAATTCCTTCTTTATTGTGAGAATTGCCACGTGACTATTTAGAAAAAACAAACAATCATCTTAATATTTTGGGTACAATTAAGGAAAAACATATTCTCTCTTCAACTTAAATCAAATTTTTATTTGTAGAAATAAGTAAGGAACATATTATAAAAAACATTTATTTTGAAAATTATTTTTCTTAGGTTTTTCGGTCATACAGAATTGAATTTCACAATTATTTATCTTTACTTGTTTCTTATCGAATAGCAAGCAAACTGAGGTTCAAAATTTGGATAAAGGTAACCAATGATTTCGTGAAACATTTTACAATCTGTTGTGGGTGGACCATCAATTTGGTAAAACAATTTAAGAATATGCTATGGATAGACCATCAATATGGTTAAGCTAACATTTTTAATGTAATTATTAGACAGAAAGCTAACATTCTCGTAATTTTTGACATTATAATTTCCAGATGAAACACATTTTTGGGTTAAATGGGGAATGACATATAGAACTGTAAACTCGAATGATATAATATAGATACGATGTTGGGCTTAAAAAACACAAACGTAGATAATTATTGTTTTATTTAGTTTTAAAATATTAAGATAAAACATTATTCACCACATTTTCCTCCAGGACCCCCAAACAACATAAGATACCCTTTGACTTTGGCATCCCACCCATTGTATTTTACATCATAGCAACTACTGTCTGTAAAAGGTTTAGCGTCCATATCTTCGGGGACACGATTGAAGAAAGCGTTATCTCGGAAGTACATTTGTCTAATATAGCATGATCGTAAGAGACTTTTATCTGGGAAGTGCCCAGATCCCATTGGAGGACTAGGAATGCCTGGAGGAGTCGATGTCATTCCAGTCCAACCACCCAAATTTGCAAAGGCCAAGTTAGAAAACAAAATTTCAGGGTAATATCCAAGACTTTTATTTTGAAGCCTCACCCACCAATTTTTTGTTTTTGGATCCTGAAAATGCAAAAGCAACAAATGAATTAAATATTCTTAGTTATCCTAATTTATAGGAAAATATATTATGTTAATTTATGTAAATAACAAGGAAATTAAATAGATCATAATGTTTACATGGGAAATTGCAACCGACATTTCACGTTGTTTTCCATTATAAGTAGATGCAGGACCCACTGGTGTGCCAAGAGGAAAGCTTTTGTCAATCTGTACGAAGCCTGGACAAATCAAGTTGGTGCATCCTTTATTTCGAGTCTTATCTGCCTGCATTCATGGATAAAATAAATAAATTTGATATGAGAAATTGAGATTGAAAAAATATAAACATTTATAGGGGGAGCTACTCACGTGAGAACAATGCGTTATTGTGAGAAATGAGAACATTTAATATATATCATTGGAACTTGATTGAACGATTAAGATTAAAAGATACATGCACATGACTATCATCTGACAAGTAACTAACTTTTAATCCTAATCATCTATGATTAGTTGTAAGGCCCAGATTTATTGTTCTCACCATTTTTATATGAGAACTGTTCTAACTTGAGTAGCTCCTTATATAAGGGATTACTCAAATAAGAACAATTCTGATATAAAAACTATAAGAACAATAAATTTGGGTCTTACAATCAATTATGAGTGATTAGGATTAAAAGTTAGTTATTGTCATATGATAGTCATGTGCATGAATTTTTTAATCTTGACCATTCAAATAAGATCTAATAATCCATATTAGTTGTTATCATTTCTTACAATAACGTATTGTTCTCACCTGAGTCGTTTCATATATATAAGTGTGTGCGGGTTACTCAAGTGAGAACAATTCTCGTATAAAAAGTATGATAACAATAAATTTGGGGCTTACAATCAATCATGAGTGATTAGGATTAAAACTTAATTATTGGTCACATGATAGTCATATACATGTATCTTTTAATCTTTACCGTTCAATCAAGATGCAAGGGTATATACTAAGTGTTCTTCTTTCTCACAATACTGCATGTTCTCACGTAAGTAGCTTTATATATATATATAAAATGATGTTATCTTACCCATCTAGTGAAGAAATAAGTTTGACCATCTCCAAATACACGCGGATGTACCTGAAGAAACGTTAAGAAAGAAAAATAAGGCGAGCTTATATGTTTAAATTATTTTTGAATTAGATTTATGTGATGATATGTAAAAGGTTTAAGAAGCAGAGAGAAACAAGACATTTACATGTACATCTACGGTTTCATTTGTTAAATTCTTTAAAATTAGTTTATAAATCCTTAAACACATTAGATATTGTCCCTTTTGAATTTGGATTCTCTTCCTGGAGAGTCCATTACCATGTTGAGATTATGACACATGATAAAAATAAAAAATACAACGGTCCTATTTTAACTTATTTTTTAATAAAATAAATTATAATTTTTGTTTCTCCTTAAAATCCAGTACTGGACTGTCCAATACTAGAGAGGAGTATCAAATTGTTGAAGAAAGTATTATAATATTTTAATATTATAGGAGAATGCATGTATTATTTTTTAAGTGTTAATAGAACATTGGTAAAGTATTAATGTTATTAAAATATAAATCGTATATGTTTCGATCAGGTTATCGGTTAATACCAGCCAGTATACCTAATTAATGTTAACAAAATCAATATGTTGAAATGTATTAAAAGTAAAAATGAGGGAAATGAATGAAAAATAAAAACCTCCCATCCAGTCATGATAATATTCTTATCATTCTCTGATCCTCCATTTGATAAGTATATATAAGCACTGGTGATTTGGTCTGGATTTTGAACAGGTAGGTTATAAGTATCAATTATTCCGCCAATTTCCAAATAACGAGTAGCATCTTTCTTCATTTTCACTCCTGCATACTGCAAAAAAAGATAAATTTACAAGTCATTATACTTCAAATTTTAGTGTACAAGCATGATCATTCTTTATTGATTATTTCAAGTATGGATGCGAAAAAATTATTGTATGTTCAATTGGTTAAATTTAGTTTTGAAAGACCAAGAAGATGAATCTTACATGTCTCCCACGAATATCCTTATTTAATATACGAGCATTCATATCTGATAAATATTTTGTACGGATTAGATCATCTTTTGTTGTCCTTCGAATAGGAACAGTTCCTTCTGGGCACAAGTCCTCTTCAATTCCAATACTTGATAATCTAGTTGATTTTGTGCTTGTCACTTCAAAGCTAGGTTTAAGCTGTACAATAATCCAACTTATATATATATATATGTGTAAAAAGAGAGTCTGATTAACTCATATATAGTTAGTCTAAAAACTAGTGTTAGTTTAGTGGTGTAAGGTCTCCTTATATCATAGAAAGAATGACCAAATTGTCAAGATTTTGATTTATTGAATGAAACTTATTGAAATGAGGAGTCACGAATAGGAACAATTCCTTCTGGGCATAAGTCATCTTCAATCCCAAAAGAGTGAAGAGATACCACACAAAAAAGTCTAAAAAATTTGTAAAGCCAATAAATATATAGTCCGAAACATTAAGCTTAGATTCTAAAGGAGTTCACAAGTCGTTTAAAGTTTGTATACCTGGATCTTATGATTCTTGAGTAAAGGATTATCGAAAGCTGGTTGCTTATTAATATCAATACAATCAACAATGTAACCATCTGCCTATAGAAATCATCAAAAAAGGTTGAGAATGATACAAATCACAATTAATCAAATTAGCTTTAGGAAGAATATCAAGATTTGTGTATAAGAATACTAATACATGAATAGTCTTGAGTGGAGGCTTGTTGATGAGTTTCAACTGTGTCTCTACATCCAAGTCTTCTTGATCTTGTGATATACTTGTAATCCTACCGTCAACTATGTAGTAGTTGTTTGTCGCCAGATATAGGCAGAGGAATACGATAATTATCATATTTGTACACATCTCAAGTGAAAATATTAATAGGGTGAATCAAGTAACTCTTATCCCCTCTATCTATATAGCCATTATACAATAGGATCGTTAGGTAAGGTGAGTTTTATAGCTATTATACAACGTGCATGCATAGTGATAAAAGGAGATTTTTATTTTTTTTATTATTATTTTGAAGGAGATTATTTTAAGGAAATATTACATTCTACTAAAACATATTTGGTAAATATTTTTAAGGAAATATTTCTTTTATTTATCTACCAAATAAAAAAATCTAAATAATTTGGTAGGTAATGAGTTGGGTTAAATATGGTTTCTAAGATAAAAATTTTGGTAGAAGGGAAATCAAAACTATTAGTTCCAAAGAAAGGTGATATGTGGTTTATATTAAAAATAAAATTTCTATATTCACTATATATCTCCCTTCATTATTAATGAGGAACAATCATCTCTCATTAAAAAATAATTTAACTTTTATTAAATAAAATAATCTAAATTATACAAAATTTTAATACGTTGAATATTTCTCATTTATGTGAACTAGCTAGCCGACTGATATTTTATGTCTGTCGACCTGCATTCTTATTTTTTCTGATATAGTATAACATAATTTCTATAAATTTCTCAAATTGTGTCTATAAATTTATCAAAGTTTATATAGAGAGAAGTATGTTACTTTCCTTTAAAATTTTTAACTTCTCCACAATATTCTTTTCCATTCTGCATAGTGAAATTTCTACATGTTATTGACATAGTGGAATTTTGGGTTAAGGAAATGTATTAGATCTAATTAATTTTTTTTTTATATTTTATGTAACATGTTTGTTACAAAATTATCTGCAACGTGTTTTATAAAATTATTTGCAACATTTGTTATAAAATTATTAAAAACTTGCATGTTATAAAGACAAACATAAAAATATTGGATATAGTAAATGGCAAGATTGGAACATAAAAGTTATGCTTATACAATTACATATTTACCACTTAATAACATTTTGACATATATATTAATTAGTGTGTATAGACACGAAGTGTCCGCGGTCAATATTGCATGGTACTATATATTTAGTGTTTATATATTTCATTTTTTTTATAATTAGAATATATTTGTTATATTCAGTGTACTTTATATTATAATTTTTGTGTGATTATGATAATATATAATTTCAAGTGAGAGATGTGGTTAATTAATGGGTTGGTGATGATTAATTAGGATTATATGATTTTTTTTTGTAAAATTAAATAATTTGAAGGGCAAAATAGGAAGTAAAAATTACACCATGATAGAAGTTACACCATATTTTGCCTTTATATATAGTATAGAAGTATAGATAGATATAGATATAGATAAAAGTATTACACAATATTAATAATGATAAATATAGAAGATTCATGTTGGATATAGGTTTGGGAATGTAAGAGCATTAAATATTTCTCTCTTATTTGAGCAAGATTATTCCAATCACTCTATACCTGATTTTTTTTTATACTACCAAGTGTATATTTTTACATTTTGAGTAAGAAACTAATCTTTCAGAGTTCGTAATTGTCCTTCCTAATAAGTATCGCTCATAGGAATTGAACTATTGATCTTGAGGATCTAATGTGACTTTATACCACTAAACCAACGCATTGTCGGTACTAATTAAAGAGGAATATATTTTACTACTTTAATCCAAAAAATCAAAAATACATTTATTCAAAAGACATAATGGTTTCAAATATTGTTACAATAAATAACGTCATAAAATTCATTAAAAAGTTGCCAGACAAAATAGTATAATTTTCTTAATGAAAGAGGAGCAGAGAGTTTACTTTTTGAAAATGATTATTCGTTTAATTCATCTAAAAAAGAAACATAATGAAGAAAAAAGAAAACAAATCCATAATAGAGTCAAACTTACCAAATTGAAAGTCAAAAGTCAAAATACAATTTTTAGTCACAAATTTTCACCTTAGTTTTTAGCTCGTGCAATATGTCTTATAATTTGTTTACAATCATTTTTGTAATAATTAACTGTTAATATATATTATAGTTAAGGTCTCGTTTTTGAAAATGCATTTTTCAAATAAGAAATTTAAGTTTTATATTTTTCTAGACAAAAGTTTCAGGATGAATGCCATGCATATAAATCAACGTGTCAGGAATTTGAAATGATAAAACATGAGATAAATTCATATTTGAGAATAATTTTATTTAAGATAACCTCCAAAGAAATAAAAGTCTTGGATCAATAGAAAATCATTTCATTTATATTTATATATACTAGTGTGTACATGCACTTCATGTCTACCGGCGAATATTGTGTGATATTACATATTCAATTTTTATATATTTCATTTTTTTGAATTAAAATGTATTTGTTATATTCGGTGTACTTTATATTATAGTTTTGTGTGTTTACGATAATGTTTAATTTAAGGTGAGATACATGGTTAATTAATATATTGGTGGTAGTTGCTTAGAATTATATATTTTATTTGTAAAAATTAAATAATGTTAAAGACAATATAGATATAGAGAAAGGAGCAATATACAGTAGAAATATATTTTTAGTAGGCCATTGAATGAATATTGTTAACAATATTTATTCTTCCCCGTGTTAATAAACTACCATCAATCATATATATTCTATTCTATCTAGTCAACTATATAACAAAAAAATATTCCACCACCTCATCCTTGCCACGTGTCGTAAGCACAATAACTTTTCCCTCGCTTAAAACACTCCACGTCCTAGCCTGTTCCCTCATACACGTGAAAATAGATCTCACATTAAATATCATAAAAGTCCATATTCAAGTGCATTTAATAGTCATTAGAATTTCGTCTGACTAACACATTCAAAGGATACTGGTTTTATGATCTTCCATATCTTTCTCTCCTTTTTTCCTTTGTTTAATTTCTTTATTTCTCCTTTAGGAAAATGATATATCTTCCTAATTATTAATGATCAGTTTACATATAACATGTGTTATTTTCGTATGAGTAGGAGTATATAGTAGAAGATATAGTATTGTTCTTCTCCATTTTCATAATGCTTATTATTATTATTATTATTATTATTATTATTATTATTATTATTATTATTATTATTATTATTATTATTATTATTATTATTATTATTATTATTATTATTATTATTATTATTATTATTATTATTATTATTATTATTATTATTATTATTATTATTATTATTATTATTATTATTATTATTATTATTAGTATAGATATAGATAGATGATCAATATACAAAAGAAATATATTTTTAGTAGGCCATTGAATGAATATTGTTAACAATATTTATTCTTCCCCGTGTTAATAAACTACCATCAATCATATATGATATATTCTATTCTATCTAGTCTATTAACAATATAATAAAAAAAAACTTTCTCATGTCATATGTCACTTTCTCCTTACATTTTTGCCTTCATGTCACATGTCACATTCTCCTCACATATTTTTCTTCCTACTTTTTATATATTATATATTTTATATGCTAATAATAATTTAATATTAATTAGTGATTTGTTCATGTCGCTACCCCACTAAAATTAAGTGTTTACAACGTTATGTTAAAAGTTATGTTTTGTTATGTTAAAAAGTAATAGTCATTGAACATTAGATGAAATTGAAATCATTTTTCACATTAAAATTATTTCTTTACATTAATCTATCTATATAATTAAATATTTACCATTAATCTAAGAATAATAGTACTTTTTCACCTCATCAATGTTTTTTGACATTTTTCGCACTGAATTTTAATATTACAGTTCAGATTCTTTGAATTTTAATTTTTATCTATTAACAATACTAGCATGTTGACACACACTGTACAATATTTTGTGTTAAATATTTGTAATCTACAGTTGAATTTATTTGATTAGTGTATTAAATTGAAAATTTATGTTCTACATTAAAAATTGATAGTCATAATGAAAGAATAAGAAATAATTAATTAAATAATATGAACATATATTAGGTAGAAAGAAACATTAGGTTATATATGATTTTTTTTTCTAAAAATTTGAAAATAGTGAGGGCAAAATAGGGAGAACCACAAATTACACCATGGTGGGTAGTTATTTTGAGTTTTCCCTTTATAAGTAGTATATAGATAATAAAAAAAACTCCCTCATGCCACATGTCAATTTCTCCTTACATTTTTTCCTTCATGTCACTTGTCACCTCCTCCTCACATTTTTTCCTTCCTACTTTTTATATATTTTATATTATATTTTTTATATGTTAATAATAATTTAATATTAATTGTAGAAAATTCAAATTAAAAATTATCAATTTATTTTTCTTATGTGCTTGAACATGCAAATACATAAGTAAGATGTATTTCTTAATAATATGAGTGTATGAGTAATATGTGCGTTTTAACTATACGAATGCATGTGTAACATGTGTTTTTTTAGTAACGCGAATGTACGGGTAACATGTGTGTTTTTAGCCATGTGAATGCACGGGTCACATGTATTTAATTACTATCATTATATTATTTAATTAAAAGATAACAATGGTATATATATTCATGGAAAATATATGTATTTTAATTAG
>NW_017727841.1:150655-158809 GCF_001865875.1 Lupinus angustifolius
GAATATAGAGGTGAGATATTATCCAATACAATTTGAATTTTATTTATTGAGTTATTTAAGAATCAAATATTTTCTATAATCACACTTTCAACAAATAAATGCTTATACAAACACATTTATAATTGTTAATATTCTACATATACACTCAAAAATCAATGTTAATATTGCAATTCTATGAATGGAAAAATATAATGGTTCAAAACATGATTTATTGATATTATAAAATATATGTATATTATATTTACATTATGCATAAACAAAGAAGCGACCCGTGCAAGTGCACGGGTATACTGCTAGTTAACTATATATGAAAAAAATATTCCACAACCTCATCCTTTGCCACACGTCGTAAGCACAATAACTTTTCCCCTGCTTAAAACGCTCCACGTCCTAGCCTGTTCCGTCATACACGTGAAAATAGACCTCACATTAAATATCATAAAAGTCCATATTCAAGTGCATTTAATAGTCATTAGAATTTCATCTGACTAACACATTCAAAGGGTACTGGTTTTGTGATCTTCCATATGCATGAAGCAATATTTTTTGTCACATGATTAAGAGCATACATGTTATTTGTGCATTCGAACAAGATTGATTGATTTTAAATATGTACAAAATCATATAAGTATTAATATATGGAAGAGAGTTCCGTTTACACCCAATTTAAGTTACACTAATTACACTCAATATTATCTATTTATTTTATTAAATCTAACGGATCAAATGAGTGAGGAAATAAGTGATGAGAGTGAAAAATAAAAATCTTAAAAACTTTTAAGTTTAACTCATTTGGTCCGTTGGATTTAAGAAAATAAATGACCGAAATTTAGTGTAATTAATGTAACTTAACTTGAGTGTAAACGAATCCTTCATATATATATATATATATCAATATTGTGTAATAACTTTATAAAGTCAACATCCCTAGCTTATTAAAGTTAATTTTTATCACATGATTAAGAGCACACACATATTACCCTTGCCTTTGAGCAAGATTAATTGATTTTAACATATGTTTAAAATCATATAAGTGTTAATATATATATTATATCAATATTGTGTAATAAGTTTATAAAGTTAATGTCTCTAGCTTATTAAAGTCAACCTTTCTAACTTTAAAAATGGAGCACATCTGTTGTACCACAGAGTGTGCCACTGCTGGTGATTGATTGAAAAAATATATCTAAATTAGAATTTTAATAGTTAATTATTTTTCTGACCATTCACAAGCAGTGACACATGGAGTGGCACACTGTTTTGGGAGGAAGAGGGTGATAGAAGAAGAGGAATATGAAACAAAACTGGAGAGAGAAGTAAAGGAGGCTAATAGAAAACCCCACGTCTTCAAGTGTACTAGTAAGTTACCTGTCCATATGCATGTTACGATATTTTTTGTCGTATGATTAAGAGCGCACATGTTACCCGTACCTTCGAACGAGATTGATTTATTTTAACATGTGTTTAAAATCATATAAGCATTAATATATATATATATATGTATATATATTATATCAATATTGTGTAATAATTTTACAAAGTCAATGTCTCTAACTTATTAAAGTCAACGATCCTAACTTTGAAAATGGAAGAGAGATAGAAGAAGAGGGAGATGAAACAAAACTAGAGAAAAAAGTAAATGAAATGTGAAAGAAGATTCAAATCGTATTTAATGTGAAATATAATTTAAAAACAAATAGATCAATCAATTATTAGCATTAAATTATTAAAATATATAATCTATTTATCTATTACTTATATAACAAAAAAATGTCCCTCATGATATGTGTCAATCTCTTAAGCCCTCACGACATGTGTCAATCTCTCATCAAAACTAAAGGTTCCTCATGACATGTGTCAATCTCTCGATCAAAACTTTCCTTCCAAAACATGTCAATCTTCCATTTTTTTCATTGTACAATTTAATACTAAGAATTACTGGGCCATTTGTTTTTTATTTTATGAAGAAATTACATCTCACAATAAAGGGGATTGAATCCTTTTTTCACATGTGAATTATTTCTCCACCATTATCATTTCATATTTCTCTCTTCTTCTCTCACATGTCTACAATCCAATGTTTCATCCACCAATCTTCATTTCGTTTATACTTAATATGATGACTTCTGTATCCCGCTACTAAATCTTCATATTGTAGATTTGTTGTTATTTTATAAATATGTTGTTTAAAGTATATTTTTATTGATTTTTTCATTCATTAACCTAATATGATGGCTTATGTATCCCGCTACTCAATCTTCATCATTGTAAATTTGTTCTTCTTTTGTAAATATGTTGTTTAAAGTGCATTTTTATTGATTTTTTTCATTCATTTGTTTACTTTTAGATATGTTCTTATTTTCTAGATATTTTAATTGATTTTTTGTTTATTATGTATGTGTATTCTTATTTTTTTCTTTGATTTGTTTATATTGTATATATGGTACAATTGAGTTGATTATTTTGTAGATTTGTTCTTCCAACAATCATATTCCTTAGTATCTGATTTATAAGGATTTCATCATTAACAATGACCAAACCCTCAATAATTGTGTTATGTACCCGATCTCCATTTATATATACACACACATTTAGTTACAAGTTACAATATTATATTTGTTTGTTTGTTGTTATGAATTTATTTATCTTTTCATCTTATCTCACTTTTATAATCTTATCTCTTCATTTGCAGTTTGACTCTCCTCCCTTAAAGCATATCTACGAGTTAGTGTTATGTCTATGTGTCCCTATCTTACTAAAATCTTCAATTTTATTCTCATTTGCATGTACAACAAATGAATTTTATTATTTTTTCTCACAAGATATTTGTTAAAATATTTTTTCCTCTGTGGTTATTTTTTCTAAAGCAGGAAATACGAATTAACCATATTCTTTGTTTCGACATTTGCAGAAAAGAAACCTCACATCCTATAATATAACGATTAGATGTTATATTCATTATAGAGTGTAGAATAATAGTTCTTCAATTTTATTATGTGTTTGTTCTTTTTCATTCAAAGTTATATTTTTCACTATCTAAATATGTCAACCTTATATTAGTAAGAATAATATTTAATTTTTTTTATTCTCATCATAAATAATTTGGCATGTTTAATTGTTGAATATGTATATTTTATCTAATTAATCATAGTAAATTTTATCTAATTAATCATAGTAAATGTGATCATCATATCAGTCAAAATCACCAAAGACAATTTAATTTCATTTATATTCTACTATATAAGTAATAAGTTTATGGAATATTAATATTTAATTCCATTTATATTATGTTTTTTTTAATTTATAGATGAGTTACAAAAATATAATATAAATTTGCATAATTATAGCTAATAAATTTGTGTAATGCTAATTGAGTAATAATTACTCATTAATATCTTTGAATGTATTAATTGAGTAATATTAATTGGTAGTTACACTTTAGAAACTGAAATTATTATGCATGATTGTCTTTGAATGTATTTTGCTGTATTATCTAAAAACTAAATAATTATCCTCCTCAATTATTTTTGTTATTTGATTTTTTATTGAATTTCTCTTTAATAGGATGTAATAATGAAAATATTTAAAAATTCATTTGATTATGATAATTAATTGATTTCATTTATATTTTGATTAAATTATTTATGATTCGCTAATTTTAAGCAATGCTCATTATGAATATAAATTTGCATAATTGCAAATAATAAATCTGTGAAATATATTTATATTCAAGAAGCATTCCTGAGGGAGATGACTTAAGGTGGGCCGAACATGGTAAATAATGATTAAAAGATTTAATCATCTAACTGCGGTTAGTGTTCATTTGCATATGGTTAATAATGGAGCAGTGGAGAGGAAATTGACGGTATGACTTAGAGCACCATGAAGTAAGCAGGGACGACACTGATTTGACGGTGATTCGCCAACAATGTCTTGAAGGAGAGTCTGGGTGAGACGAGTCCCTTGTATTCCTAGGGAGGTACCCTGTTGGATCGGACAGTTCTCACAGGCCAAACTAGGCAATCTCTGACAACCCCTGGATTGCATTCGAGATCAATGAGTGGGTGCCCATAAAGTGTTTGTACGACCTAGGTCCAGGTAGGACTGTTCCTGAGGGAACCGATCGATCTATTTTTACTTCCTTGCGAGGATATGTTATTTCGGGTGCATACAAAGTGGCTTGGTATGGGACCTGTACTCTTGGTTTTTTTTCCGACTAGGTTATTGGGAGGATATTGATGTTAGGTGGATGATCATGACATAATATGCATATATTGCACTTGTGGAAGTGGATTCCCACATTTGAGTTACAAACATCATGCATCATTATCATTATGCACACATTACTACTTATGGTTATGATGTTTGTTTATGAAATGTATGTTGATACATTATGGTTTATGTTGATAAATGGTGAGTTATGATGTCGGTTATAGATAATATATGCGTGTGTTATTATTTGGGGTTATGATCCCCACTTATGTGTTAATTAATTATAGTCATGATATTTTGTTGATAAATAATATATTGATAAATGGGAAATATGATATTGTTTGGGAATAAGTGTATTTACATTACATAGGTTGATTTGACAATTGTTTATGAGAACAATTGATGAGTTTGGTTATATTACTCATGTAAATTGGATAATTGTTTACGAGAACAACTGATGAGCTATAATGTAATATGTTATATATATATGAACTGTTTTTCATATCTGAGTGTAATATTCTGAGTAAGTCCACGCCGTCAATGAATTTACGTTCATTAGATGTCTTACTCTCTCTATTGCTCTTCTTTTCTATTGTTTGCTTTTCGAACGTGTGCTCGTCAGATAAGACAACTTTGCTCTCAATGAATTTACGTTCATTAGATGTCTTACTCTCTATTGCTCTTCTTTTCTATTGCTTGCTTTTCGGATGTGTGCTCGTCAGATAATACAACTTTGCTCGGATTTGGAGCTACCCACTCGTGATGTTCCAGGAAGGGGCATGAAGAATTGAGGAGAGGCAGTACCCTAGCTTTGGAGTTAGCCACTAGGAGTTGTTTATCATTTAATGACTTTGGCGATGATTAATATTTCCGCCCTTTCTTGTTGGATTTTGTATATGTTAGTGGCGATGTAGTTTCCGCCTTTGTTGATTTAGTTTGTATGAACTAAAGATGACTTAACCATTTATATGAATTGTGTTATTCAGGAAATTGTGAATCAGGTTAAGTTATCATTCGATAACGATAAGTTGATTTTCCGCATTTGAGTTACTTAAAGTGATGTCCCGGAAAATGAAGGTTTTAAAAGGAAACAATTTTATACAATCTCTTTATTCAAAAAAAAAAATTTACCCATTTTTCCGCAATGTTTTTGAGAAGTATTTTTCGGGGCGTTACAATATCTAGACTAGGAGATAAATTGAGTCTATAACCTAAGTAGTCTGGGATGTGTGTCGTAGTAAGTGAGTATAGGTTAGGTGAACCTAGATGCTAGTCTCTTAAGCCATCATAATTAAACTACCATATTCATGCGATGCATCATCTAGTTAATGGTATGTTCATGCATATATCATACATGTTATATGTGCATATTAGGCATAATATAAATGGTAAAACATGTATACATATTGCACATAATATATGAGAAGTTTGCCTTGTGAAACATATGCATAAATGCTTCAGTTAATCGATTAACGTGGTAGCTTAATCGATTAGCGTAACTGATTTTATGTTGAATATGTGTTTTCTGTTTTTAACTGATTTTGATGTCATTCTGTAACTCCGTTAATCGATTAAATGGTAGTCTTAATCGATTAACGTGTCTATTTCATGTTATAACTGAAATTTGTTTCAGCTGTTGTAACTACTTAATTGTTTAACTGTTTTTACAACGACTTAAACCACTTATTCACCGTGCTATAAATATGAGGCTTTACTCAGAGCTTATTAGCATTCATTCTATTTGTTTAGGGTTGTATTAGACAACATTTGAATTCGTATTTTCACTGTTATTTTGCTTGAGAGTTGCATGTGTGAGAAGAGAGATTATGCTGTTTTTCTGTAACATGCTTTATCGATTAAACCCTTCCGTTAATCGATTAACTGGACTGTTTTTCCAGCAGTTGGGTTGTTGTTAAAAGGGGTAATTTTTAACCGCCATACCTATTCAACCCCCCTTCTAGGTGTTCCTAGACCACTAATACCTAACAATTTGTTCTCTCACTTTCTTATTCATTCATTCTATTTCATTCCATAATTTAATCTTACGTTTGTCATTTGTCGTCTTGTAGTAATATTGATAATAATTTGATTGATTATTATCTTACATGCTATGATTATATTTAACTTAATATTTGAAATATTTTTTATAGTAATTGTGTAACAATATATTGATATTAATGTAATATTTATGAGCAAAATTTGATTTCATTCATTGTAATTTAAATATGAATAAATGGACAATAAATTAATTTGATTCTAAGAAATTTGCAAGTGAGAATTAATGCATCATTGGAGGTTTGGAACAAATAAAAAAAATAATTAGGATCATTTTGTGTTGAACAATAGGAGTGTGGTTTTACATCCGTTCATTCCCTTTCTTATTCATTCATTATGTTTCATTATATAATTTAATGATAATAATTCAATTGATTATGAACTTGAATGATATTATTATCTTTTAGTTAAAAATATTATATTTCAGTTAATATTTGAAATAATTTTGATAATAATTGTGTAATGATATTGAGCATTAATGTAATATTTATGAGAAAAATTTGATTTCATTCATTGCAATTTAAATATGAATAAATGGATAATAATTCAATTTGATTCTAAAAAGTTTATAACAAAAAATAATAATTAGGATCATTTTGTATTGAACGGTAGGAATGTGACTCTACATTTGTTCATTCCCTTACTTATTCATCCATTGTGTTTTATCCCATAATTTAATCTTATGCTTTCCATTTGTCTTCTTATTGTAATAATAATAATAATTTGATATGATTATCTTTCAGTTAAAACTTGAAATAATTTTGTTAATAATTTTGTAATGATACATGATTATTAAGGTAATATTTATTAGCAAAATTCAATTTCATTCAATACAATTTAAATGTGAATAAATGCACAATAACTCAATTGGATTCTAGGAAAGGTGCAAGTGATGATTAATATATGAGTTAAGATTTAGAAAAAATAAAAAATAATTGAGATCGTTGTGTTTATTTTTCTCACTTAAATCTGAAAATATGTTCACCTATATTTTTAACCATGCAAATGTACCGGTAACATGTGCACTCTTTTATTCTATAATTTAATCTTATGTTTGTCATTTGTTGTCTTATAATTGATAATAATTTTAATTGATTAAAGACTTAAATGCTATGATTATATTTCAGTTAAAACTTAAATTTTTTTTGATAATAATTGTGTAATGATAGGTCAACATTAATATCATATTTATGAGCATAATTTGATTTCATTGATTCTTCTTAACTCCTCTGTCCTCATTCTTATCAGTTGCATCTCAAATTGCTGAAAGACTCTCATCTCATTCTTCTTAAACATAAGATTTAATATATATATATATATATATTATATATGGAGCTACTAACCATACATGATTGGTTATAAGGCCAAATTTTCTATTCTCACAATTTTTATATGAGAATTGTTCTCGTTGAGTAGCTCCATATATATATATATATAAAATCTTAAATAAATACACATGTATGAGTTACATTTTTAAGGAACCAATATATTAAATAAAATACAAATATATTATAACTGTTTTATAACTTAAAATTGATTGAGAGAGAAACTATATTTTCATAACTTATAATTGGTTGAGAGAGAAAATATATTTTCAAAATAAATGAATCAATATAAAATTAAATGACAAATAAAAATATTTTAAAGTGCATCTTTTATTGACGTGTGTTTATTTTGTAGATTTGTTCTTATTTTATAGAACAATTCTCATTTTCATTATTTTTTTTGTTTATTTTTCATAGATTTGTTTATTTTGTTGTTATATAAAAAGAAATAACAAACTAATTTATAGCAAACCCTCTTTGGGAATCCAAAATACAAGAAATATTTAAACATAGATCATTGAATACACTTGATTTATTTTATTTTGTTTCTTACCTTTGTTAT
>NW_017727841.1:158909-163345 GCF_001865875.1 Lupinus angustifolius
TAGAAAACATATCCAATGAAATTAATTCTTAATTTTTGTGTTTCTATATATTTCGCTTTATTTTATCAAATTATTACACAATATTACTAATATACATTTAATAATATTCATACTTATGTGCTTCTAAATATTCGTCAAAATCAATGTCTCATGACAATGCTCGAGTAATATGTGTATGTTTAACCATATGAATGCACAGGTAAGATGAGTCTTCTTAACCATGTGAATGCACAAGTAACATGTGTTTCTTAATCATTAGAATGTACATTTAACATGTATGTTCTTAATCACACGAATGCACGAGTAACATGTGTGCTCTTAACCATATGAATGCACAAGTAACATATTTTTTCTTAACCATATGAATGAATGCACAAATAACATGTGTGTTCTTAACTATTAGAATGCACAGGTAACATGTGTATTATTAACCATTAGAATGCATGAGTAATATGTGTTACTAACCAAACGAATACACGAATAACATGTGTTATTAAACATACGAATACACGGATAACATGTTTGTTCTTAACCAAGTGCCAAAAAATTATTGCCCTGTGCAAATGCACGGGTAACTTACTAGTATATATAAAAAAAGAATATGCAATGTCGGAAGTTACATAGGAATATCATTGATATGTTTTGGATGAAAATTTTAGTTGAGAGAGTGACATGTGTCATGATGGACATTTTTTTCTTATATAGGTAATAGATAGATAGATAGATTGAATAGAGGGATGAAAGAAGAGGAAGATGAAACAAAACTGAAGACAGAAGTAAATAAAATGTGAAAGAGGATTCAAATCACATTTGATATGAGGTATAATTTAAAAACAAATGGATCAATCAATTATTAGTATTAAATTATTAAAATATGCAATATATAAAAAGAGAAGATGCAATGTGGGAAGGTACATGGGAATAACATAGACATGTTTTTTAGGGAAAATGTTAGATGAGTGACATGTCTCATGAGAAACATTTTTTTCTTATATAGATAATAGATAGATAGATAGAAGAGAGGGATATAAGAAGATGAAGATGAAACAAAAATGGAGAGAGAAGTAAATGAAATATGAAGGAGGATTCATGTTACATTTCATATGAGGTATAATTTAAAAACAAATGGACCAATCAATTATTATCATTAAAATATTAAAATATACAATATATAAAAAGAGAATATGCAATGTGGGAATGTCATTAGGAATAACATAAACATTTTTTGAAGGAAACATTTTAGTTGAGGGAGTGATATATGTCATGAGTAACATTTTTTTCCATACATAGGTAATAGAATATTGTCAAAATTACAATAAACTGGCTTTATAACATATGCAACGTACAAATTCTTTTATTATACCATTTAATTTCTCTTAATTTTTTTGATTGATAAAAGAAAATTTTATTAGAAAAAACAAGAGTTACAAACGAGGTAAGAAAAAAATCTGAAGAATAATAGTTACAAGACAATACTAAGACAAGGTAGAGGGTTACTAATTTATTCAGAATAGAGAATTGAATTTTTCCCTCGTTGATTATTAATCTAAAACTAAGATTTTAGCTTTGCTGATTTCACAATCTGATGAATTTTATTTCTCAGAATTGTGAACTATTAATTTATTATGTTTTACCATTTTGCTGAAATATTATATAACATGAATAGAAATGTTAAAGTATAATATATTTTTTTGGTCATTAAAGTATAGTATATAAATGATAACATGTTTTATTTGACTTAAATTATTTTTCAATAGTTCACAACATTTTAGAATTAACAATTACCAATAATTAGAAGGGATATGACTCAAAGTTTTATGTTATTTCATAGGTGATTGATTTAAATTCATCAATGCATAAAGTTGTCAAATAAAAATAACAATTTTAATTTTAAGATATGGTTTTAATTAATTTACTTTTAGTTTCACCATTCATTTTCTCATATCATATCAATTTAAAAAACACATTTTTTTTATAAGGGCATGTGTTTATCAATTTAATGTCATGATATTATGTTAATTAAACTTATTATTAGGGGTGAGCAAGACCTTACCTGACCATTAGATTTATTTCAACCCGATGACTTAGGGACGGGTGTGACTCGTCCAAATAAATAAAAAAATGTCAAATTCGATTAAAAAGGACAGACCAATCATAAAAAAGGGACGGGTACAGGCATATGTCCGGGTCACCCAGCCTGTCCCTTATAGTTATATATCAAGAATAGTTGAATAAGTACCTATCAATGCCTATTATGTTCGACCCATATAACTCAAATACCTACTAGCATGTCTCTTATTGTATTCATTTTTGTGTGAACCTTTGAGTATTGGCATGTTCTTGTCATTTCGGTTCTTATGTGTTTTTTATCATTTATAAGAACACTTCAACTTATATTGACACTTGACAGTTTAAATTGTTCTGAAATTTTCAATGTCTTCTATAATTTTCAATCACGTGATTGTGATAGTTTTTAGTTTGGAAGATATAATTTACGGTTTGTAGTTTATATAATGATGTATGTGAGATGCAGGTTTTATTTGAGTTTATATACACAATATGATAATTTTGATTGTGCATGCTTAAAGATTTGAGAAAAAATATACGTTTGTCATTTTGTCCTTTTCTAACCCAGACTCGTCCATATTTTGAGCCGTCTTATTTTGGACACGTCCCTCACGCGTCCCATCCAAATTAGGGAAGGTTTCATGTTCAAAAATTAACTCAATCAATATTTAGGGACAGATGAGAGACATGCTTAACTCATACTAACTCGTCTCACGCTCACCCTGCTTATTATTACATGACTTAATCTATCAATTTTTTATTTTCTTATAAATTTAAATTTTAAAAAATTCACAGTCAATTTTAAGATTAAAATTTCAAATTTTAAATAAAATACTAAAAGTGAGAAAAATTTATTTATTTTTTGAAATAAAAAATTACACATGTTATAACCATCAGAAATATTATTATTGAATATTAAAGTCTTGTGCACTAGCTATAAGAACAATTGAAAGATGATTATAGAATAATTATATATGTCTATAACATATCAATAATATTTAATGGAAAACAATGAGTTGGTTTAATGATGACTCATCTTAAATAAAGTTTTGAGTTTGACTCTTGCATATAGAGATGGCAAAACGGGTCACCCGGTCCATTTAGCCCGCGCCCATAAATGCCCGCAAAATTTAAGCGGACGCGAGCATGTCCGCATTGCTTAATGGACAAAATTCAATGCCCTGCCCATTTTAAAACGAGACAAGTTGCATATAATAATTAAACGGACAAGTTGACTCTGGTTACAATAGTGAAGTTGATCTACTATCTGTATCATCAAATCATAGTACAGATGAGTGGATACTTGACACTGGTTGTTCCCACCACATGATGCCTAATAGGGAATGGTTCACCACATACAGGGCATACAATTTTGGTTTCGTGTATCTCAGAAATAATAAAGCATGTGAGATTATTGGTATGGGAGAACTCAGAATTGTGATGGATGATGGTGTAGTGAAGACGTTATGTGAGGTTAGGCACATACCAGATTTGAAGAAGAATTTGGTTTCTTTGGGGACATTGCAGGCCGAAGGATTTAACTATAGAGCTGATAGAGATAGTGATATTCTTTGAGTATGCAAAGATGCTCTAACTGTAATGAAGGGTAAGATGACTGCTGAGAACACTTACAAGTTGTTAGAAAGAACAATTGTAGGTGGAGTTGCTGGAGTGGCTGAAGAGATCTCAGTAGATTCAGACCATGGTGCTACAAAATTATGGCACATGAGTTTGGAACATATGAGACATGATAGAACTATGTAAAAAGGACTGTTGAGTGAGTGTGTGTGACATGACAGCACATGCGTTTGGGACATATTAGTTTCAAGGCTGGCCAACACAGGACTCGAGGCATTCTAGATTATGTCCACACTGATATATGGGGACCCACTCAGGAACCATCCCTAGGAGGTTCTAGGTATTTTGTTACTTTTAGTTGATGACTTTTCTCGCAAGGTCTGGGCATATTTTCTGAAGCATAAGTCAGAAGTCTTTGCCAAGTTCAAGGTTTGGAAGGCAGAGGTAGAGAACCAGACTGGTAGAAAAATCAAATACATGAGGTCAGATAATGGTACAGAGTACAAAAACTCACAATTTCAGAAATTCTGTGAGGAACATGGCATTCAGAGACACTTTTCAGTGAAGAAGACTCCTCAGCAGAATGGTGTTGCAGAGAGGATGAATAGAACTCTTACAGAGAGGGCCAGATGTATGAGACTGAATGCTGGACTTTCCAAAGGATTTTGGGCAGAGGCACTTAGTATGGCATGTTATGTCATCAATAGATCACCACGAGCTTCATTGGATGGTAAAGTTGCAGAAGAAGTATGGACAGGTAACCCAGTTAATTATAATATGTTACACATATT